>NW_006408621.1:8211499-8213235 GCF_000296735.1 Chrysochloris asiatica
GGCCCAGCTCAGCAAGTCTTTATTTTTTATACTTAAAATTACACAGTACATAATGATTTGATACTTTGATTTTTCCATGAATATTACACAGTTTCAATCACAACATTCCTTTTACTCTGTGATTATACAACCTTAACAAAAGTATTTCTGTGATGTCCAAACTGACCTTTCCATATCCTGTTTATTTTTCAACCACTGAACACTTTCCTTTTGACATCATCTCCTCTTCTACGTAAATTATAAATTGCTTCTTCTTATTCCCACTAAAAGATCAGGTTAAACCTTACACAAATCATTTCCACTTATCAGACCCTTGATTACATCCTCTTAGTAATATAAGTTTCTATTAATCGTCAATGCCTACATTACTTTATTGTTTCTACTGGCTAATTGTCAATTTTCTATCCTGCATAATGTACTACCATTTTCTATAACAAAAGAATTACTAACATGTACTCAATTATCTTGTTCTTCTGACGTTTTCATTAAATTGCTAAACCACAGTGTTCCTATGTTTCTTTTCTTTTAAGGCTGTGGGGCATGTTAAGAAAAAGGCCCAACCTGACCAGTAGTTGCAGGAAGGGTAGATTATTAAGTTTTGACCACCTTTCACTTATGTTCACTATTCTCTGCCTATTTACGTAGGTGCCTGTATGTAATAGTGGGGGTTTGTGGTGAGGTCTGTAGGGTTCAGTCAGCTTCACTTTAGTTTGTTATCTACTTTTGTGATCTCATAAATGCAGTTACTTTGTACTTAGGTTTTCTATGAACGGGAGTAGCACATACAATTTCCTTTGATTTCAATCCACAGAAGCTGAAAGCAATTGTTGCCAAGGCAGTTTTTCCTAAGGTTTGTAGAACTCACAGTGAAAGGCTGTGAATATGGCCATATTATAGTTTTTTACAAGTAAATTCAAAGTTACCCTAAAGAGAAGGTAGAAAGCGACTTCTGAGAACTATCATCAGCCTTGCATGATATCTCTCTATCTGTTGGAGCTGTGTTAAGCAACAGAAGCGAAGCTGCTCTCTACATTCAAATCGCCCCTAGCACAAAGCCATTTGAACTACAAGGTTGGTGGTTCAAGCTCACCAGTAACTCCTTGGAAACCCTGTACCGGGTTGCTGTGGGTCAGAACTGACTCAATGGCACTTAACAATAACAACAACCTCTATAAGTATAGGTCAAGTTCATCAAATTGTAGCAATTTACCCTCAATTCCTTTATAAAAAATTGTTTTGGTCTTTTTTTATTTTTATCTCCCTCTAGTCAACATCGATGGACTCCAGCGTGGCAACAGTAGTGAGGTTGGCCCAGGATTGGGCAGTGTTTCATTCTGCTGTGCATAGGGTCACTATGAATTGGTACCAACTCAATGGCACCTGACAACAACAACAAGTCTAGTTCTGATTATCAAGCCATTGAGGCTAGGTCAAATGGGTATTTTCTGCAACTTTGGGTGTTCTTGTGCAACTCCCCTCACTTCTTATTGGCTGGATGCTTCACTCTCAGCTCTAGTCCTCTGTGGCTATGTCCTTGTCCATGGGCTCAAGTGTCCCCAGGTCTCACCACACTTTGGCCCAACCAGCACTTCCTCTTCTCTCTCTCATCTCCAGGTCTACAGGAGTCTATGGAATGGGGCCACTACTTACTTTTTAAAATTGTTTTAGCCATCTTTTCTTAGTAATCTTTAAAAAGAAAAAAATTAATCCATTTCTTGCGCATCTTAATAAACAAA
>NW_006408621.1:8214398-8235301 GCF_000296735.1 Chrysochloris asiatica
TAGGAGCAGAAAGCTTCATCTTTCTCACGTGGAGTGATTGTTAGAATCTAACTGCTAATTTTGTGGTGAGCTGTCCAACACAACCCACTACAACAGTGCTCCTTCCTAGTACCTGTGAGACATATAAAATGCATGTTCATTTAGTCCAGCATCAAAAGGAAGAGCGTGTAGGTTCCTTCTGTAGCTCTCTCATGGGTTTCTTCAAGGCTTCAGCAGCTGTGGGTGAAGACATGAAGAACAATATTTTTGCTGGCAGTTTCTCTACAACCATGAATATTTAAAATGGTCTTATTAAAAAAGAGACAAGTATCCTGGTTTGGGTGGATTTAATGCTTCATGTTGAAATTCCATTTTTCTACTAATTTAACTGGGAAATCAGTTACAAGTAAGAATTTGGACCTGTATCAAAATCAAAAGTTTGCATCTTCTCCCTCTTCCTTAACAAAATCTGGAAATTGATATCTTGCCCTGGGGTCCACAGTGGATAGCACCCTTTTAAAAGACACCATGACTTAGGTGAGCATAGGGTGGGGGAATTCAAGAACCAAGTCCAGTTCGGAGGGAAATAGCTGAACACTGTAAGCTAAAATTCATGAAAAGCTGTCACCCAGGAAGCAGAGTATTTCAGGTTCATATTATGAGAGGAAGAGAGACTTGTATATCTTTGGAATTCTGTCAGAAACCAGAGGAAGGTATTATGGAAGAAACAGGACTCCTCATCATTTCAGTCCTTTTTACCAGGCAAATAAGCCTTCAACAGTTGCTATTTCATGGCACACATGTCCCATAACTTGCATCAATCGCTGATGTAAGGGATTATTGGCAAAAGTCAAAGAAAACAAAGAATTTCTCAAGCCCTTGACTTTCTCAATAGACCATCATCTTTATGAGATGTCTTAAGGTTAAACATAGACCACAAATAAAACTGAGAAATAGTTAAGAAGAAAAATTACTTTTATTTTGCTGTTGTTCCAAATAAGTTCAAGTATATTTTGTCTCAAGCTGTTATCACCATTATTTCTCTAGAATCTTGTGTAATGCTGCATCCATCATTGGGGAATGCATATGCTACCTTGTCCACAACTCATCTCGAAAACACTGAAGGCAACTGGTGTGGTTTAACCATTAGTATAAACTTTATTCTAGTTCAGTACAGGGTCCTGCCAGTAAATCATTCCACAGCAGCCTTAAGGAAAACTAACTCTGAGAGTCCAGATTCCTGCAAAGGGAGATCTGAATGAGTTGAATTTGGGGCCATGAAGGATATTGTGGCGATCTCCCTACATACATGGAAAGAGTTGCTTCATAGTTTTGTGAACTCTGGAGGCAGGTGTAGGGGAGTAAAAATGATCATAGAGTGGGTGTCCTACCCATCTTTCATCGACCAGCATGTCTGCTCTGCCAGCCTTCAAGGGTTTCTGTTTTTATAGAACAAGCGTGAGTCTCTTTCACTTCTTCATATAGAGTATGAAAATCTCAGAAACACTAGCAGGTAGAGGAATAAAATATTTTGAGAAATGTGTCCCCTAATGCATTTATTTGCACATCTGAAGACCTGAGCCCTCAACCAGGTTGTGGTTGTCCTGAGAGAAGGAATTGTGTCTGTTTCTCCGACACAACTAGATGATCCACCTGATTTTCTTCCCTAGCCCACCTTTATGGGCACATTTGTTCTTAGTAACCTGGGACAAATAGCTTGGTGCCTTTGGCCCAAAGTATCCTCGAATGTGCTATGGGAATGATATGGTATGGACAGGGGTTAAAGGAAATAATATGTGAAAGTACCTTGAGAGCTGTCATCCACTGCACAGTTCTGGTCATGGTATATATATTTGAAGTTCCCTATAGGAAAAGCACTGGACTGCTAACAACAAGATCTGTGGCTTAAACCCATCAGCTGCTCCTCGAAAACCCTACACAGCATCGCTATGCGACTAAAGCAACTTGACAGCACTTAACAATATCAACAACATAATGTCCTGAGAGATTAAAGAAAGCAAAATAATCCTGTTAAGTGAGTTTCTTTGTGCAATGAGCAGATATTTACCATCTCTCACTTCATACTCCTTTTCTTCAAAAGGGAGAACTGTTTTTACCTTGGTAACATGGCAGCACTAGCATCAGAACTTGTCTAGGTATTTTAGGGATAAGAACCAGGATCAGTCCAAAGCTAATTCCCATGAGGTGGTGATCAGACATACCTCCAGTCTCAAACTAGTCATCCCTATCATGACACTCTACTTGTCTTTAAGTGGGTTCTTAAGAATGGAACAGGGTGCAACTTGGATCAGGGACAGGAACCATATAGACAAAATCTAGAAGGCTCCCCAGAAGTGAAGAAGCACTCTCTCAGCTCCTCTTGGCAGTGCAGACCAGCAGGCCCTCTGTCTCTCAGCTGTGCAGGCCTGTCTGCCTCAGCCTGTGCATCCCTAACTAACCCAGCTCATAAGCAGTATAGCAGCTTTGTTCAGCCCACCTAGCTGCCTCTAGCAGCAGGTGTCTCCTGTCACCATTGACTCTGCCCCAGGTCCCTTTCAGACTTCTCGTTGTCTTCAGTGTTCCCACAGTCTGGAAAGGAGCCAGTGGAAATGAACTATGTGCTGCTGGTCTTGGAAGACTTGGAATCCAAGACCAAGAGCCTGGAGACTAACAGCTGCTCACAAGAGAAGCTCTCAGCCCAGGCCAAAGAGGAGGAGGGGACAGTGGCCTTCTGCTGCAGCCTTCAGCCCCAGATTGCCCCCAGTACCCTTTGTGCTACAGGACTTGTTCCCTCCAGAACACTTAAGTACAAGAGAACACCAGTAACTTCCCCGCATGTCTACCTCCTCTTGCCCCTCACTCCAGTCACTCACTGGCCCTTCTCAGAATTTGTTGTTAAGTGCCGTCAAGTCGGTTCTGACCCTTAGCGACCCTGTATAGTGTTTCAAATATATGTGGCGGCTGGTGAGCTTGAACTGCTGACCTTGTGGTTCAAACCAACCTTGCAATCGAGCCCTCAAAATCCACCTCAGTTGCCTGTTTTACATGAAGAGCTACAACAGTGGAATGAGTCTGACCAGAGACCTGCACGAGAGCTGAGTGTTTCAGCTGCCAGCCTCACAGACATGGCTGACTCTGGGTGGGAGCAGCATGTGGGAAAGAAAACCAGGCTGATGCACAGAATAGTTAGTAGATTTATGTACTGTTTTCATAAATGTGAAATGCTGGATAACAAGATGGTTCAATAAGTGAAGAGTAGGAATATAAAAATAAAAACTCCTGGCCCACCGGAGCCACACACTGATAAATCTCCTCTCAGCAAAGCACACTCCCTTCATTTGTATAGTAGGCTGTACGTTCATGCCCATTGATGGAAGTCCATTCTGACTCAGAGACCCAGTAGGACAGAGTAGAACAGCACCACAGGGTTGCCAAGGCTGGAAATCCCTATGGAGCCAGCCCTGCTGCACATCTGTCTCCCACTGAGATTGGTAGTTCAAACCGCCGATGTTTTAGTTAACAGTGTTAACTTAACCACTGTACCACTGGGGCTCCAAGTAGGCTATCGTCATTTTGTTTGCATAGGTTCATTGTTCAAATTGTATAAAATAGACCAAATACAGACAGGCTGAAGCCCATGGCCAGACAAAAAAAAATATCAAACCATTAAGTTGTTTATATTTTACCCAGGAAATGTGATCAGTTGTAAGAAGAGTCACACATTCACTGGGGTAGAAAACTAGAGCAGAAGTAACTCCTTGTGGCTTAGACAGGGAATCACTCAAGGTATTTGACTGAAGACTCAAGGCAAACACAGAGGGGAGTTAATTTCACCACATCCTCCTTTGGCAGAAAATGGTGTAGAGTTGAGGTTTAGGGGGGTGTTTTTTTTTTTTTTTTTTTACTTTTTCTTTCCTGCCAATAAGATGATCTACCTGTTTCTTTTCTAGCTCACCTTCCATATTTTTATTATTAGACCAACCAGAAAGTTTGGGCACCTGTATACTATGGCCACAAAGCCCAACCCCCGCAGCACTGAATTGGGGTGAGGGGACAAGAATATAAGGTGGGATGCAGCAAAGAGGGAGGAGTTAACAGGCAAGTGCCTGTCAACACTTGATTGCATCTTAGTTCAACTCTGTACCACACACACCTTACAGGGTGCCTTCATAAAAGATTGCAAACGTATCAAGTACGTAAGTGAGAGGGAAACCTGATCCCAACCTGGAAGTCTTTGTGATGGTGGCCGGGTAGCCCAGATATCTCAGAACCAGAGAGCCCTACCTAAGTGGATGGTGGGAGTCATGTAGGTGGTGAGGATCACGAAGTTGCCAGGGTCAACATGCAGATAGTTCTCCCCTGAAATGTCTGTGGGACAGAAAGAGTTCTGCATCGTTAAGATGTTTCCTACAAGCTTGTTGAAGCAGGAGGAATATGTTTATTAAATACTTTTAGCAGTTGTATGGTAACACAGTAATCAGTCCTAAGTATATTTGTTGTGTGTGTCTAGATTTTTCTCAGTTGGAGATTTTCTGAAATGAGCTTATCAGACAGCATCAGTCACACTGGATGTCATGTTCATGCCATTCACATTTCTTCCTATTTTAGGTCCTCCTGGTCCCAGGGGTGCCAAAGGTGACAGAGGATCCCAGGGACCGCCTGGTCCAACTGGCAACAAAGGACAGAAAGGAGAGAAGGGGGAGCCGGGTCCTCCGGGCCCAGCTGGTGAGAGAGGCCCAATCGGACCTATTGGCCCCCCTGGAGAACGCGGCGGGAAAGGCTCCAAAGGCTCACAAGGCCCTAAGGGGTCCCGGGGGTCCCCAGGGAAGCCTGGCCCTCAGGGCCCCAGTGGGGATCCAGGACCTTCAGGCCCACCAGGCAAGGATGGACCTGCTGGCCCCCAGGGCCCTCCCGGCTTCCAAGGCCTACAGGGCACTGTGGGGGAGCCTGGAGTACCTGGACCCCGGGGATTGCCAGGTCTGCCAGGGGTGCCAGGCCTGCCTGGTCCAAAAGGCCCTCCCGGCCCCCCGGGCCCATCAGGTGCAGCCGTGCCCCTGGCCCTGCAGAATGTGCCAACCTCAGCACCAGAGGCCAACGGTAAGTATGAGCCCCTTACTGGGTGGGCAGTACACCCTCCACATGCACACTCTTGGCAGCCCCTCTTACTTGTCAGCGAAAACCTTGTGTGGGAAATAACGCACGGACCCCTGCAGCCTTCGCCTTCGCCCTCGCCCTCACGTGGGCACCTGATCAAGTCCTCTTGCTCTTACTTATTTAGCCAGTTAGGGCCCAGAAGACTAAATGTCCCAAACATTTCCTTTATGGAAACCTGAAACTGATCACCTCTGACCCTCCTGCCCCCCCTTTCTGCTTTCCACCCAGGGCATGGGCCCTTCCCCAGTTAACTACATCAGCATGCAGATGGGGCTCTATTCTTGGCACCCAGATGTGATTTCTTTTAAGAAGGTGTTAGGGTGCCTTGATTCCTTTAACTAAACCTTTTTGCAAAATGTTCTACTGTTTTTCATGACAAAACCTATTTTCTCTTTGACCCAAGCCCAATTCCACTTGATCCAGTTTATCGCTGCTGTTTTAGGAGTGCAAGTTTGGGTCTAGGTTCCCACAGCTAGTTGTTTATAGGTTCCATATGATTACAGATTACACTGAACATCTGTGTCTGCCTTGTTTTTGTTGTTGCTTCTGTCATTATAAAGACTCCTCCAGATGCAGAGGAACAAAGACCCAGTCACAGATATTTTCCAGACTATGTGGTTTTAACTACTGTGTAACCCGCACCGCACTACTCTGTACTCGAGTGTCTTTGTTCCTAGCATGTCAGTGGACTGCAGCCATGGGCTCCACACACAGATATGGGAACTATACTTGCTTGCAGTTTAAGCTCTTAAGTATATCTGAAGGAAAAGCATGGTGCTTTTGGCGTATTTTTACCTGTGCTTTAAATCTTTGCACCCCTAGGCTGTCCTCCTCACTGGAAGAACTTCACAGACAAATGCTACTATTTTTCGGTTGAGAGAGAAATTTTTGATGATGCCAAACTTTTTTGTGAAGACAAGTCTTCACATCTTGTGTACATAAATACAAGAGATGAACAGGTATGTTTGCAGCATACTTGGTTTGGGGAAAACTATAATTTAAGGATCGCTTACATCTGGAAAGAGCATGATTACTGGGGACTCAAAGACATCAAGAATTTGTATTCACATAAACATACCCAGAAGGGTCCATTATGGAGATTTGGAGGCTATCCAGTGTCTAGAAGTATTCATGGCATGGAAATTATGTCCTCATGCTTCCTCCTGGAAGACACTGCTTATCAAGCCTGGAGATGCCTAGCTCCTCCCGGTGGCTGTCAGGAGAGTCAGAACACAGAGGAGAAGCCTGTGGGTTAGTCCCAGGCACCTGTGCAGAGAGAAGCAAGAGGCATGATACCATAGGAGTGGGATGAGATGCAAGGGAACAGACATGTGGACCCCCAGCAGCATCAGAAAAGAGCCAAGAAGGCCATCGAGGCAGAGCTACACATGATGAAAGTGACCACGTGATGGGTACTGTCCATGGGTGATGGCCACGCATTAGGCACTCGTGGTCCATGAGCAGTGCAAATGGTTAATGTGCTCAGTTTCTAACCGTAGCCAGAGGCACTGTGGAAGAAAGGACTGGTCATCTACATCTCAAAAATACACCACTGAATCCCCTGTAAAGAAGTTCTATTCTGACACATGTGGGGTTGCCATGAGTCAAAATTAGCTCAATAGCAACTGGTTATGTGTCAAGCATTGTGTGAGGCCTTGTTTTCATTAAACCTTACAGCGACCCTAGAACACAGATACTATTATCCCCATTTTACAGATAAGAAAACCAAGGCCCCGCAAAGTTTAAGTGATTTACTCATGGCACAACTAGTAAATGCAGATCTCAGACTGAGACTGAGGTCTTTTTAGTAGCAATACAAGTGCTTACTCTTGAGTACTACACTCTTCGGTGGCCTTCTGTAAGGGTCTCTTGGAGACAGCCTTGCAAACAGTTGCTCCTTGCAGTTACTGACCAGGATTGAACATATAAAGGAGAGTGGTTAGGTTCCTGGGCTTTACAACATTCAGACCTGAGTCCTGTCACAGCTCAACCACGTGGTATTTCTGTTTTCTGTTTTTTTTTGAGTCAGTCCAACTCATGGGATGTGTGTCAGAGTAGAACTAGGCTCCATAGGGTTTACAACAGCTGATTTTTAACAAGTAGATGACTAGGTATTTCTTCAAGGTGCCTCTGGTTGGACTCACCAGTGTGCACTCAAGCTTCCAGCCACCGCTTAACGATTTGCACCACACTGGGAGTCCTGTTATCTTTGTCACCTATGTTGTCATAAGGACTGAAAGACACAATCCAGGCAGCACACCTGGTGTGGTACCCAGCCCAAAGCAAGGGCTCCATGGTGATATGGTAATGGTGTAATTAGGACAAGGAAGGGCTGGACAGTGGACAGGAAAAGAAGCCTAGTGGAATTCATTGAGTTATCTAGGTGAGTTGAGGAAGAGCACCACTTTCATATCACTTGTAAACCAAAAGGAAAACTTCCAAAGCCCCAAAAGCAGTACAATACAAGTATAGTGAAGAAGAGAAAAGTAAGAATGGTGTCCATGTTCCAACAAATGTCATCTTTTAAATTGTCCTTTTTTCTAAACGTTCTTTAAAAGTCCCTTGGCATCTGTTCCCAGAAATAATAACGCACTTTCACTCTTTTTTTTCAGCAATGGATTAAAAAGCAGATTGTAGGGAAAGACAGCCACTGGATTGGCCTCACGGACTCAGAGCAGGAGAATGAATGGAAATGGCTGGACGGGACGTCACCAGAGTATAAGTGAGTGCTCAGCATCTGCCACACTGGGAGATGCCAACTCTTCTGCTTTGCACCTCTTACCCAGTCCCCTAGGAGTTCTTTATTAGTAACCTTCGTTCCTAGACACTCAGCTCACACTGAGAGCCTGGGTCTCAGTTACATGGTTCTTAGTTCTGTGAAGGGACATGGTGGGTTGAGGCTCTGTATGCTGTAAAGTAGGTTTTAGTTTTGTTTTTCTTTTTGTGGAATTGAAATTTTTTCATTGCAAAGAAAAAACATGATAAGTGATTCCTAAAACTACACCGAAGGGCACTGCTGGCTGAGGTGTGTTCTTTATGTTCTATATCAATGGAGAAAAGATTGAAGTTGTCAAGGACTTCATTCTTCTTGGATCAACTGTCAACACTCGCGGAAGTAGCAGTCAAGAGATCAGACGACGTATTGCACTGGGCAAATCTGCTGCACAGGAACTTTTTAAAGTATTGAAGAGCAGAGATGTCAGCTTGAGGACTAGGGTGCGCCTGACCCAGGCCATTGTGTTTTCAATAGCCTCATATGGATGCAAAAGCTGGACAGTGAATAAGGAGGATCCTAGAAGAATTGATGCCTTTGAGTTGTGGTGTTGGAGGAGAATACTGAAAGTGCCATGGACTGCCAAAAGAACCAATAGATCTGTTTTGGAAGAAGTGCAGCCAGAGTGCTCCTTGGAGGCCAGGATGGCTAAGCTTCGTCTCTCCTACTTTGGACATATTGTCCGGAGAGAATAGTCGTTGGAGAGGGATGTCATGCTGGGTAGGGTGGAGGGTCAGAGAAAAAGAGGAAGACCTCCAACGAGATGGATCGGCCAGGTGGCATCATTGATGGACTCAAATGTGGCAGCGGTAGTGAGGTTGGCCCAGGATCGGACATTGTTTCGTTCTGCTGTGCATGGGGTCGCTCTGAGTCGGTTCCAACTCGATGGCACCTGACAACAACAACGAGAGCTAACAGGGCCCTAACCGCTCCAGGCACAGGCCGAGTTCACCTTGAAATGTCTCTGAGAAGCGCTTCAGAATGGCAGTCGGTGCCTCTGTGGCAGAACAGGTTCTGCCCAGAGTGTGATTTTAAAATATGATTTATGACCCTCATACAAACTAGGTGTTCGAGTAGACCACAAACAGAACCGCATTGAGAGAACCATTTTCTGAATGATTTAAGCTGTCTTGAGACTCAGATGGGACCCAAGTTCTATAAAGGCAGCAACGAAGACTAGGACCATTTCATTTTCATGGAGCACTGGGGTGGGGCGGGGGGACAGGAATGGAGGCTCCATGAGTCTCATCTTGACCCTACCTGTCTTAGTCTCCAACGGCTGCTATAAATACCAAAAAGTGAGTGGCATTAATGAACAGAAATTTATGATCTCATAGTTCTGAAGTAAAGAAGTTCAAAGCACCATGTGATTAGGGGGATGCTTTCTCTGAAGGTTGTAGGGGAAGAGTCTTCCTGTGTCTGCCAGCTTCTGGTAGCTGCAGATGTTTCTTAGCTTGCAGATACATCTTTACATGGCATCTGACTTCCCCCTACATGTGTCTCTGTGTCTGTCTGTCCTCCCCTGTTAAAAGACATCACTCAGAAGGAATTATGACCTACCTACTCCTGTATAATCTCATTAATTTAACTGACAACATCTTCAAAATATGGTACAAGGGGTAGGGATGCAGCATATCTTTGTGGAGGGCACAGTGCAATCTATAACATTAGTCCCAGCTGACTAAACTGTGCCCGTTTCAATTTTACTCTTTCTTTCTCCTGCTTTGCCTCTAGTGGATGCAAAACTATGCAAACAATAATGACCCAAATGGAACAGAATACATGTAAGTCCACTTATGAGTAGTCATTAGAGCATATGACACAGACAAGCAGGACCCTGCAGTGCAGCCTTGCAGCCTTGGAAAGAAATTTTTGAAGGTGGCCAGAGGCCAAGCAGCTTCCTCACTGGTGGTGTTGCCAGCCTGGGATACAAAAAGTGTGGTGCTTCAGGCCTAAGGCAGTGTCATACTCCTGAGGCACAGAATCGTATCCACTCAAGAGCAGGGAGTAAGGACCCAGAGGTGACAGGCCACGTGGGGTTTTTGCAAAGCTTCTGTGCGCATGTGTGTGCTATACACCTGGGGAGACACAGGTGGATGAGTGCTTGCATCTCCTCAATTTGAAGAGCATCATTAGAGGATGTAGGTGAAAATCTGACTAAGATCATCTCATTTTTACAAAGCAAGAGGCCAAGCATTGAGGCAGAACACTTGGGATTTTAGGTCAATTCCACGTGAGGCTCAAACTGACCCAAGGGCGAGCGGGTACCTGTTAAGGGCTGTTCTCTCTGTGCTTCTCCTCGGGAGAGGAGGCTACCCCCCAGCTGGCACCATGGAGGTTTGCCTGAGCTACCCAAGGAAAGGCCCAGCCTGGCTAGGTGCCCCACAAATGAAGAGTTATGAGGTAGCATCTAAAAAACAGCAGAGGGTCAGAGGTGGGGGAATAGGCAGAGATGATGAAAAGGTACATCTATTTCTTTGACAGAAGTTGCCAAGATCTTCTTTGTAAAGCAAGTCAGCTGAAAAACAAAATCTGTCTCCTCCACTTTTCTTACTGCCATAAATGCAAACAAGCTCTGGGTTAGACTCACTGAGAAATTCAATCTTAAGTCTGACTCCAAGAACACACTGTATTGGCCCACGTGGAATGGATTGAGCAGGAACATCATTGTCAGTGCCAGCTCTCCCAGGATGAAACTCTTCTCCTCTTCCCTAGGCTCCATTGATAATTAGGTGATTTTAGAGGAGCCTGCCAGCAGTGGCACCTGGGACCCTCAGA
Organism: Chrysochloris asiatica; assembly: GCF_000296735.1. NCBI lineage: Eukaryota > Metazoa > Chordata > Mammalia > Afrosoricida > Chrysochloridae > Chrysochloris > Chrysochloris asiatica. The sequence continues at coordinate 8,225,083 of NW_006408621.1, forward strand.
AGGATTGAGATACTTTTATTTGGAACTGAGTCCCCAGACACAGCCACTACCCCGGAGCTCCCCCCAGAGGCTTGGCTCCGACACCCAGACAGAGCCCTGACCCTGCGTCTCATTTTCCTCAGAAAGGAACACTTAGGATGGCCAAAGCTTCAGAATCAAATTTTAAAAGCAAGAATAAATTAAGCAAACATATTATGAAGTCTCAATAATGGAAAGCTAACTTAACTTGACATACAATAATAAACATGGCACAGATGAGACAAAGAGCTAGTGCAGGCACGTGGAGAGAGTCCAGGCTCCGGAATCAATGATTTCTGGGTTCAAGGTCTTGGCTCAGCACTCCATCGTTATGTGAGCTGCCGCAAGTTATGCACCATGCAAAATCTTCACGTGCTCCAGTGATGAAATGAATATCACGAAAGTCCCAGCCTCTGTGTTGTGAAAGTAAAATGAGAAAATTATCTACAAGAGGACTTCAAAAAGTTCATGGAAAAAATTCCTTTATCTTCCTCCATTTTTCCAGCATTAGTATCATTCTTGGCACACAGGTAGTACTCGAGAAATGTTACCTAGTAGGATAAGCACTGGACTGCTAACCAACAGATCAGCAATTCAAACCCACCAGCTACTCCTCAGAAACCCTGTACAGGGTTGGTATGAGTCAGAACTGAGTCAACATCACTTAACAATAGCCGCAACAAATATTCCTATTATTATTACTAATATTGGCATAATCATAAATATTATATATAACAGCAACTGCAGGATAATAAAAACTAAAAACCTGTTGCTGTCAAATGGATTCTGACTCATGGCAGCCCCATGTGCTACCTAGGGTTTTCTTGGCTGTTATTCTACAGAAACAGATTCCAGGCTTTTCTTCCATGTGGTCAGTGGATGGGTTCAAACCACCAACGTTTAGGTTAGTTGTATGCCATCAAAGTGGTTCGGGCTCATTGTGACTCTATATAGGGTTTCTAAGACTTTAAATCTTTTCAGGAGCAGAAAGCCTCATCCTTCTCCTGTAGTGAGTTTGAACTGTTGATCTTGTGGTCATTGTTTACTGCTTAACTTATGGAGCCACCACATTCCTTTAGGTTAGTAATCAGGTGCAGAACCATTTGCATCACCCAACTACCTGCAGAATACTACTCCCTAGTGTGTATGCTAGTCCTGGTGTGATGCTGTGGGATAAAGCATGGACCACAAAGTCAGTTTGAACCACAAAGTCAGCAGTTCAACCTTAGCAGTCGTTCCTTGGAAACCCTATACGGGGTCGCTATGAGTCAGACCTAACTCAATGGCACTTAACAACAGCAAGTACCACATGTATGCATTTTACAGCGTATTGATTGAAAGGTCACAGGCAGATCTCAAAATAGGCTTCTGGAAAAGAAAAATATTTTGCCATGATCTAGTGCCAGAGACCCAAGTGATGGGGACTAGACTTCAGGCTTTCAAAGGTTCCCCGCATGTACAAATGCCCCCCAAAACCTCTCCTCCTCCTCTTCCCTTTTGTGATCTCCAAGTGTTGGCCCAGCCACCTTCTTCCTACTGCCCCAACAGTGGTTTCTGGACCTGACCCCTGCCCATGCCTTGCTGCATGAAGGTGACAGAGGAATTACGTTTAATAGCTTTCCTCTGACCCTTTTGCCACCAATACACACATAGCCCTTTAGAAATTGTTTATGGTTTTTATGGTTACTAATAAAAAGTTGAGAACGAGAATGCTTAAATAAAAAGCAAACAAAAAGCAGTGGTCATGTGGAAAAGATGCCAAGGACTGCAGGGGTCACCCAGGATAAACCTGAACTAAGCTTTATCCCCAGTGAATCATATGCCTGACTCATTGAATCACATGGTAATTTCTACATTGAAACAGGACAGGCTAGTTGAAAAAAGAGCAAGCCAGTTCATAGACCTGGTGGACATCTATGTTAGTTGGTACTACATAGTTTGTAAGGGGTACTGGTGTGGCGCTGTGGGTTAATGCGCCAGACTGCAAAGCCGTTTGAACTGCAAGGTCGGTGGTTCAAACTCACCAGCTGCTCCTTGGAAACCCTATACAGGATCGCTATGAGTCGGAATTGACTCAACGGCACTTCACAACAACAACTTAGTTTGGAAAGACTAAAGTTCTGCATTCTACTTTGGTGAGTAGTGTCGGGGTCTTAAAAGTTTTCAAATAGCTATCTAAGATACATCTATTGATCTTCCTATCTGGAGCAAAGAAGTGTGAAGAAAACCAAAGACTCAAAGGAGCAATTAGTCCAAAGAATGAATGGACCACATGAACCACAGCCTCCGTGACCCTGAGATCAGAAGAACTAGACGATACCCAGCTGCCACTGCCAATCTCTCTGAATGTAATAACAGAAGGTCCTAACAGAGTGAGAGAAAAATGCAGAAGAGAAAATCAAATTCACAAAAAAGATCGGACTTAATGATCTGACAGAGACTGGAGAAATCCTCTAGACTATGACCCTAAGACCTAGACTTGAAGCCATTCCTGTAGACCACCTGTCAGCCAAACATTAAACAGGCCCATAAAATAAAACAACAACACCCAAGAAGAACATGTTCCTTAGAGCAACAGATTACATGAGATCAAAAGAATATTTACCTAAAAACAAAGGCAGGAATGGGTCAAAATTTGGGTGACACGAAAAGGGGAACCCAGGGCAGGAATAGGGGGAAGGTTAGCACATTGTGGAGAATGCATCCAATGTCATGGAATTCTTCGTATCCAAACTATTGAAAATTAATTTACTCTGTAAACTTGCACCAAAAGCATAGTAAATCTTTAATATAGAAAAAAAAAGAACAGGATCTCAATTCTATCACCATTTTTTAAAAAAGGTAGAAAAACTAATCACCAGTTTTATTTGTAAAGGAGAGACCCAGATAAGCAAAGCACTACTGAAAAAGAAGACCAAAGTAAGAAAGCTCATACTTCCCAATCTAAAACTACTATACAGCTACAGCAGCCAAAACAACCTGATACTGGTATAACAACAGACACATAGCTCAATAGAATAAAATTGAGAACCCGGAAGTAAATCTGTCCACCTATAGACAGCTGAGGACTGCTCTGGTACCATAGTGGTTACAAATCGGGCTGCTAACCTCGAGGCCGGCAGTTCTCAACTACCAGCTGTTCCGCGAGAGAAAGATGAGGCTTTCTGCTCCCGTAAAGATTTACAGCCTCAGAAACCCTGTACAGGGTTGCAATGAGTCAGTTCCGACTCCACGGCACATAACCACCAACCACCATACATAGCTGATCTATGACAAAGGGCCAAAAACTCACTAAATGGGGAAAAGATAGTCTAACAAATGATGCTGGAAAAACTGGATATTCATATGCAGAAAAAAGATACAGGACTCATATGTCACACCTTATACAAAAATAAACTCAAAATGGATCAAAGACCTACATGCAAAATCTAAAACTATAAAAGACCATCAAAGAAAAATAGGGACACACTTAGGCAACCTAATACATGGCATAAATGCACTAACAGATAGTAGAAGTTGGACTAGATGACTGGAATCTTCTAAAAATTAGACAGTTATACACATCAAAAGATTTCACCAAGAGCAAAAAGAACTCACAGAGAGGGGTGCAAATTTTGGTAATGACATATCAGACAAGGAACTGACCTCCAAAATTTATAGGAAACAAACAACAAAAAGACAAATAATCCAATTTAAAACTGGCAGAGGACATGAGCCACATGTCACCAAAGATCCTGAGTCAGCCAGCAAGCATGAAGAAATGCTCAAGGTCATTAGCCATTAGAGAAATACAAGTCAAAACAAGGATAGATTATCTCACTCCAGCATTAATAGAAAAATTCAAAAAACAACAAGAAAAATGCTGGTGAGGATGTGGAGAGACTGGAACCCTTATATGCTGCTGGTAGGACTATTAAATGTACAACCTCTGTGGAAACAGTATGACTCTTCCTTAAAAAGTTCAAAATAGAAATACCATCTAGTGCAGTCATCCCACTCCTAAGTATATATCCTAGAGAAGTAAGATCTGCAACATGAATAGATACATATGTATTCATGGTCATCCAGCTCTAATCACAATAGCAAAAAGGCATAAACAACCTAAATGCCCATCGAAGGATGAATGGGTAAACGTACACACAATGGAATGCTATGCAATGTTATTAAAGAGTAACAATGAACCTGCAAAACAGCTCATAACATGAATGAACCTGGAGGACATACTAAGTGAAGCTTGTTGTTGTTGTTGTTAAGTACCGTGGAGTCGGTTCCGACTCATAGCGACCCTGCACAGGGTTTCCGAGGCTGTAAATCTTTACGGGAGCAGAACGCCTCACCTTTCTCCCGTGGAACCGCTGGTAGTTTCGAACTGGTGACCTTGAGGTTCACAGCCCGATTCGTAACCACTACGCTACCAGAAGTGAAGCTAGTCAACCAAAAAAGGACAAATGTTTTAGGACACCATTCTTATTATAGATAGTCAAGAAAAGGTTTTCACAAAAAAACAACAACAAAAATTGTTTTGGTGGTTACCTGTGGTAGGAGGGGAAGAGAAGGTAAATCACTAACTTAAAGGTATGTGTGTGACTGTTTGTGTGTCTGTGTGTGTTTTCAGCAAGTCGGTTCCAACTCATTTGTTGTTGTTATTAAGTGCTATCTGAATAGAGTTTCCAAGGAATAGCTGGTGGATTGCCCAGTGCTTGTCTTACAGCGCCACACTTAGACTCCAGAGGGTAGGCACTTACTAACTTGGGTGAAAAGGAAAACCATACACAGGGTAAGTCAAAAAGTATTGCTATAAAATCATAGAAACCTTTATTAAACAAAAATATCAAAATGTGAAATTCTTGTTTCTTGACATGTCCTCCCTCTAAGTCTATGTACTTCTGAAGGCAGTGTTTCCATCTCTCTAACCCTGACTCAAGCCATGGTATTTCCAATAACCTCATCTGCATGCAAAAGCTGGACAGTGAATAAGGAAGACCGTAGAAGAGTTGATACTTTTGAATTGTGGTGTTGGAGGAGAATATTGAAAGTGCCATGGGCTGCCAAAAAAACAAACAGATCTGTGTTGGAAGAAGTGCAGCCAAACTTCGTCTCTCATACTTTGGACATATTGTCAGGAGGGACCAGTCGCTGGAGAAGGATATCATGTTTGGTAAGGTGGAGGGTCAGAGAAAAAGAGGCAGGCCCCCAACGAGATGGATTGGCTAAGTGGCAGCATCGATGGACTCAAGCGTGGCAACAATAGTGAGGTTTGCCCAGGACCAGACAGTGTTTTCTTCTGTTGGGCATAGGGTCGCTATGAGTCGGTACCTACTCGATGACACATAACAACAACAAACCCTTCCCCTAAAGAATTCTGTGCTTTTCAATTTACACCATGTCCAAACAGCAGTTTTGACCTTCTAAAGGGATTCAAGTCATGGTCCTTTTCAGTGCTAAGTATTAGAAACAAAAAAGAATTCTGAATGGGCAAGATTAGGGCTGTAGGTTAGATGGGATACGGTTTTCCATTGAAATTCTCATAGAACAGCCGTAACTACCTTCAAAGAATAGAAGGTACATTGACATATTGGAAAAACAGGCCTCAGCACAACTTTCCTGACCTTTTTGTCACAAACAGCATTTTCAGTTTTCTTAAAATGTCTTTATAAGAAACCCCTGTGATTATCTATGTCCTTTAAGAAAAATCTATCAAGATTACCACTTTGTAATCCCAGAAAACAGTCATCATAATTTTCCGGGCTGAATTCTCTCCCTTGAATTTAACTGGCTGAGCAGAACCCCTTGGAAACTACTGTTTTGGGGGCCTATTTTTTTTTTAAGTAAGGAGGCACTCACTCATCTCTGCCCAGAAATTTGGAAGACTACTATCTGGCCAACTGATTGAAAGAGAGCCATATTTGTGCCCATTCCAAAGAGAGGGACCCATCAGAATGCGGAAATCATCAGACAATCTCTTTGATAGCCCATGCAAGTAAAGTTTTGCTAATGGTAATACACAAACGGCTGCAAGCATACATTGACAGAGAACTTCCAGAGGTTTGAGCCGGATTCAGAAGAGGCTCTGGAATGAGGGATATGATTACTGATGTCCGATGGATCTTGGCTGAAAGCAGAGAATATCAAAAAGAGGTTTGCCCAGAATTGGGCAGTGTTTCCTTCTGCTGTGCATCAGGTCGCTACGAGTCGGTACCGACTCGATGACATCTAACAACAACAACAGTTTTTTTAAGGTAACCAAAGAAGACTAACACAAGTAAGTATATTATGAAGAGAACTTGTCTCCAGACATCCACTGATTGTAGAGATGTGTTTAAACATGTTTTGTCTGGAATAAAACCAAGCATGTATGAACTGGAACCCCAGTAGCAGTACTTTTCAACTTACCCTTGTACAGTCAGGGTGAGGTCAGCAAAAAATTATCCAAGACAAAGGAAAACACTGGAGGACTACCAGAGTTAAAGACAACAAAGGTGAATCCTATTATATACACACAGTGCTGCAATAACAGTAATAACTAATCTAGGAGTAGATTATAGATATGTAAGCTAAACAGGTGTGGGAGGAGAATGGGACTATGCCCATGAATAGGTTTGACAGAGGATATTTCTACAAACAAAGGGATATGTAAAGTTCATTGAAAACTTGAATTAAAAAATAATGAAAAATTTCTGCAAACTTTTTGAAGCTCCCTCATATGTATTTGGAGTCCTGGTGTGGTACTGTAGGATAAGCCCTGGACTGTTAACCACAAAGTCACCAGTTCAAACCCACCAGCCACTTCTTGGAAACCATATATAGGGTCACCTAGAATTAGAATTGAATCAGTGGCACTTAACAACAACAACAATCGGAAACAAAGTTATAAAAACTTCTTAGCCATAACCCAGCCCCTTGAAGGAATGAGTTGCTGAGTCTGGAGGCTCAAGACTGTAGTCTCAGGGGACAGCAAGGTCAGTTGGCATAACCTAGTCCACTATGACAGTATTCTACAGCCTACATTGATTAGCAGTGACTTGGGTCGTCAAAGCTTGTGAGCAGTCATCAAAGGAATAATGTAACTACTGTTGGTTTCTATCTATCCAGAGGAAAAAGAGTGAAGAAAATCTAAGATATCTGGAAGTAATTAGTCCAGAGGAACTAATATTCTATGCAAACTTCAGTCTCCATGACTTGAAACCAGAACTCTACTGACCCCTCTGAAAGGAATCACAGTAGAAGGTTCTAGAGAGAGTGGGGGGAAAATGTGGAATAAAACTCAGACTATTAAAAAGAAGCAGTCCTCCTGGTCAGATAGAGACTGGTAGAACCCCAATACTGTGGCCTGTAGTCTCCCTTCAAACCTGGAGCTGTACTCATTCCCTTGGGTCATTGTTCAGCCAAACAGTAACACAGTGGTTATGAATTGGGCTGTGAACCACAAGGTCAGCAGTTCGAAACTACCAGCTGTTCCATGAGAGAAAGATGAGGCTTTCTGCTCCCATAAAGATTTACAGCCTCGGAAACCCTGTACAGGGTCATTGTGAGTTGGAACCAACTCCACGGCACTTAACAACAACAACAATGTGAACAGTAACACAGGAAGATAGATACTTATTAGAACAATCAACCATTTGCGATCAAAAGGTCAGTATTTATCCAAGGACAATATCCAGAAGGGTTAGTAAAGAAAGGAAACAGGAAACACAGCGAGGAAGTGGGATGAGTAATATTAACATTGTGGAGATTACAATCAATGACATAAAATATGTATGAATTTCACAATGGAAAATTGATTTGCTCTATAAACCTTCACCCAATCCATAATAGAAAGTTAAAAAAAAAAAAAAAAGAAGCGACCATTAGGGAAAAGACAGGTATGAGTTGAAATCTTCAATGGGCTCAGGATGAGTCCCTTGACAGGGTTCCCAGGTACTTCTCATCCAAAGCCCTATACAGTTTCCAAAGAAAAACTGGAGGTCTGGCATAGATTATCAAGATTTTGCATGCCAATTAAGAAAACCCAATAGTTCTTTCCAAAGAAAGACAGCTGGCCATCTTGTACACATTCACACACACACAAACACTGTTCTGATGTTGTCAATTCACCACAGACCTGTAAAAACTTCCTTCTGGGTTAGCACCAGTCCCCTCATCGCAGATTGGATCCCCTCACCTTGGTTTTATTCCAAACAAATACCTATGGTCCTTAATAATAGTAGGTGAATTATCAGTGATGTCTCTGTGGGCCAGTCTCCGTGCTGTCCTAAAGTATGTTGACTAGAGTAAGCGGTCTTATTCTCCAGAACCATGTCATGATCAAGAGAACACCACAGTCCTAAATGCACATACACCAACTAGCACAGCATCAAAGTACATGGAAGATAAACTGACAAAACAGGAAGACGAAATAGCCAAATTCACAATTACACTTGGAGATCTCAACACTGTATTCTCAGTATTCAATTCAAGAAAATAGAAAAAATCAATAGGAATATAGTATACTTAAACTTTGTATTGATTATGGAATACTTTTACCCAACAACCATGAATATACGTTCTTTTCAAATGCATATGATACATTTACCAAGATAAAACTGTGTGCTGGACCATGAAACAAGTCTCAATAAAAGAGTTGAAATTATGTAGTATATATTCTCAGACCATAGCAGAATTAAATTAGAAATCAATAACAGAGAGCGATATCTAGAAAATACCTCAAATATTTGGAAATTAAATGATAACATTTCCAAACAACTCTTGGGCCAAAGAATAAATCATGATGAGAGTTCAAAAATGTTTTGAAGCAAATAAAAGCACAACATATTAAAATCTGTGAGACGTAGGAAAAACAGAGGCACATCTATAGCTTTAAAATGCTTTTATTAAAAAAGATAAAAAGTCAAATGTCACTCATCTAAGCATCTACCTTAAGTGGGTAGATTAAAAAAGAGTAATTGTCCCCCAAGTAAGTAGAAAGAAAGAATAAAGACCAGAAAGCAATGAAATGGGAAGAAAAGAAAAAAAAAAAGACAAACAACAGGAAAAGCAGTGAAACAGGAGTATGCTATTACTATTCTTAATAGAAGAAATATAAGTTATGTCATCTGGCAGAGGTATGGGGATATCAGAACAAATAGGACATTGTTTCTACACAGTTTCTCAGAGCAGACTGTAAGGTCGCCTCGCTGCTCACCCTGCCTGCCCTTTCCCCACTTTAGACCCCAAGAGATGTGGCATTCTTCTCGAAGTCTTCCCTAATATTTGAGTCACTTCCTGATTGCACTGCACAGGACGACAAGTGGAGTGGAGTGGCCCAAACAGTTAAGCATTCAGCTGCTAACCAAAGGTTGGTGATTCGAACCCACCTAGAAATTCTTTAGGAGAAACAATTAGTGATCTATTTCCAAAATGCCAGTCACTGAAAACCCTATGGGGTGTAATTCTACTCTGATGTACATGGATTACCCTGTTGTGGTTGGTAAGTGCCATGGAGTCAGTTCCGACTTATAACAACCCTGTACAGTGCTTTCAGGGAGCGGTTGATGGGTTTGAACCGCCAACCTTGTAGTTAGCATTCCAGTGTTTATCCTACAACGCCACACCAGGCATGAGTTGGAACCAATTCCACAGCAACTGGTTTGAGTTTTATTTGTTTATGTTGTCAAGTTGAGAGTTACCGCTTTTATCTTTAAATCACGAAGTAAATATGGGTTGGTTTTCTGTTCATGTCAACTGTTCCATAAATTATATATAGTGTTTTTAACAGTAAGGGATCATAGTGGTGGGGGCTAGATGAAGAGTCTTAGACGTCATGTAATTCTATAATGACCCACTCTAATTCATGCGTCACACTTCTACCAGAGTGGCACAGCCTCAAGCCACCAGAGAGGAAATCTTCCACAAGACAAACCAGAGTAGTGACAGAAAATTCTACAGCAAAGAAATGTTTCTCACTACTAAGATTTTCCTGCTGTGAGGCCAGGCCCTTACCAGCAGAAGTTTCTTGGCCATGAGACTGCAGTGAGTCTGTGGTTGAGGGGAAAGTACTAAGTTGTAAAGTTGGAAGCAGACATTTCTAAGATTGAAAATTGGTTTTTTGCCTCCAGTGGGCTAAACCCACAATCCTGGAGGAGGTTCACACCCACCAGCTGATGTGCTTGTGTATTTCCAGCTCCCTGGAACAGTGAATGGTAATGTTTCCAGGGTTCCTGGG
>NW_006408621.1:8235812-8245629 GCF_000296735.1 Chrysochloris asiatica
AGCTTCCTGGAACAGTGAATGGTAATGTTTCCAGGGTTCGTGGGGTACTCAGTACACATGTGTTTTATGGGATTCCGGAATCTACCCAGGCTTCTGCCATTTTTCCTTCCATAGTCTATTGGTGACTAAGGTTAAGGTGCTATTTTAGCTGAAATTCATTCCATAATAAACCAGATTTCATATGAGGAGATTTCAAAACGTTTGTGGGGAAACGCCATTATTCTTTTCATTCCATTTTTTTTTTCATGACCTTTTTGAAGCCCCCTCTCCTTTATCTGATGTGTCCTGTTCTGTGTTTTTACCAGCACATAGACTGGGAGTCTTTTGCCACAGTCATTCCATGTGATTTTAGTTTTTCCGAATAGATGCAGTGGGAATCTGGGTGATTACAAGACCAACTGGCCCTTCATCTCGACCACGTCCATGGTGCCTCTTCACCCATCACCATCCCCCTTACTGCATAGCTGCATTCTGCATTTCATTGTGAAAGAAAACCTTGAGTCTTGTATGTGAAGAATCCAAGTGATCTGGAAAAAAATACAGAATGGCAATCAATATAAATTATCTCCTTTCTTAATTATCTCTTGTCTAGTCCGGACCTCTCTACTGTCTACTTAACTTAAAATGACAAGGAAATGCAAAGGAAAAGGTAAAGCAGGTCTCCTATCAGAAGTTATATTTATAGCTTCCCAGAAGTTTAAAATATCAAGTGTCCCATCATTATACATTCAGGAGCACTAGCTTTCAAATTCTGTAAACAAAATAGAAATCTTACCCTCTCAAGTTACTGGCCACAGTGAACAAGCCATACACTGATAAGATCAAACTGCTCAGACATCCCTGGCATTTCCTGGGGAGTCTTGCAGGATAAGCAGAAATAGACCAAAAAAAAGCATACGTGCAAGTAAGCAAGTCCTAAACTTTTCGTGTTTAATGACTATTTTTCCGTCCCAACTCCATCACTCTCTCACATCACACTTTGAATACATTTGTTTATTGTCTGACTGGAGAGTTCTGTGTATGAAGGGGCGTCATCTGTTGTCCGAACTCTTATGTTACCATCTTACAATTCTACTTGTCAAATAGTAGTTGAATGAGTAAGTGAGTGAGTGAGTGAGTGGTGAGTGAGTGAGTGAGTGAGTGAGTGAGTGAGTGAGTGAGTGAGTGAGTGAGTGACTATTTCTAATTCTTCCTCCTAAATTATCTTCCCATTATTACTCTCAGAGGTGGATGGTTTCAATTAGATTATTTTTTCATTATTGTTGTTAAGTGCCATCGAGTTGTTTCCAACTTATTGCAACCCTGTATAGGGTTCCCAAAGCTTTAAATCTTCTCTAGATGCCAAAGACTCATCTTTCTCCCACGAACTGGCTGGCAGGCTCAAACCTCCAACCTTGTGATTCGCAGCCCAGTGCTTATCCTATGGAGCCACCATGCTGCATTTCAATACTAGATTTATTTTAATGAAATCATTTTTCATTTCTTAAAAATTCCAAAATATATACATTTGATGGAGAGGGAGCCAGTTCTGCTGTTCCCCACCCTTTAGCTGCCGTCTCCCAGCACCCTTGAGGTTTGCTGGTTTTGTTGTCAAAAGATGTGGGTTAATAAGGGATTTCTCCTCAGAACCATAGGGCACCCTATGTCTGATGGGGTAGTGAGTTGTCCTTAATAGGAAGTGCTTTCTTCTTCAGATATTCTTTCAGACCTTCCGGGTGAGGCAAACTTGGACAGTCTTCTGTGCAGGAACTTGCTTCGTAAGGAACACTTTGCTTTCAAGTATTGAGTCGGAAAGCACAATTAATTTATTGAATAGAAATAGAATCAGAGCTACTAACTCTATGAAAGAGCTCATTTTGAGGAGCAGCATCCAAGTTAACAAAACCCCAGCAAATTCATCCTAAAGAAAACTTGTTTTTAATCATCTCTCTCCCCAAAATAAGCAGTGAAATGTATAAGTCATTTTAAGTAATATTTAAGTACTATTTCTTTCTGAAGCAATTCAGCCATCTTCAACCTAGCCAGACAACTCTACTCAATAGTTTATGATCTTAGTTTCTGATAGATGTCTGCCAAGGGTGTCTCACTTTGTCTACATCACTCTGTTACTTAGAGGCAAGATACCAAAGTGTACAGGGATCCTTCTGTGTGTGTGTGTGTGTGTGTGTGTGTGTGTGTGTGTGTGTCACACGTATGAGGGTAAGTAGAAAAGTAGTATTGCTACTAAGATTCCAGTTCATATATGCACAAGTTTATTCTGAACAAAATGTGTTTAGATGTGTCTTTGCAATCAGTATATGGCTGCAGACAAATCCTCTTAGTGATATACTTGTCTCCATTTCATTATTACTACTACCCACTGCTATTAAATCGATTCTGACTCATAAAAGCTCTATAGGACAGAGGATAATTCACCCTAGGTTTTCCAAGGCTGTAAATCTTTACAGTAGCAGACAGCCTCATCTTTCTCCCATGGAGCAACTGGTGGATTTGAACTGCCAATCTTGTGATTAGTAGCCCAACATGTAACCCACTCAAGTGTGTGGTGGTCATAGCCATGGAGTTGGTTCCGACTCATAGCAACCCTGTACAGGTTTTCCGAGGCTGTAAATCTTTACAGGAGCAGAAAGCCTCATCTTTCTCCCGTGGAACAGCTAGTAGTTTTGAACTGCTGACCCTGAGGTTAGAAGCCTGATTCGTAACCAGTACCAGAGCTCCTTCACTCAAGTGTAGTAGTCTCATTGAGGTATGTTCAAGAAATAGGCCAATCAGAACAGTGGCTCCCAAGGGGATCTGCTGGGCCAGTTAAATTCAAGGCAGAGAGGTCAGCTCAGAAGGCTCTGATGACTGTTTTTTGAGATTTTTCAAGTGGTAGTCTTAATCGATTTACTTGAAGGACATGGGAGATTATTATGGAAAACTTTTAAGAAAATCAAAAATTGCATTTCCTGGCCTAGAAAAAGGCTAGGAAAGTTGCACCCAGTAATTATTTTCCATCATGATAATGCACCTGCTCATTCTTTGAGGGTAGCAAGAGCTACCATACAAGAATTTCAGTAGGAAACACTGCCCCATCCACCCGGTAGGCCCAATCTTGCTCCGTCCACCGCTAGACTTTTTTTAAATCTAAGAACAGTCAAAGTCCCATGAGAATGACATAGTGTAAATTCAAAAGCACAGACTTCTTCAAGGAAAGGTTAGAGAGACAGAAGCACTGTATTAGAAGTGACTGGATCTAAATGGAGGCTATGTCAATAAACAACAGCTTCACATTTTGGTATTTTTGTTTAAAAAAAGGTTTATGATTTTTTGACGATACTTTTTTGCTTACTCTGTGTGTGTATGTGCATATCTAGACGTGAACACTGTGTTGTTGTTGTTAAGTGCCATCGAGTTGGTTCTGACCAATAGCAACCCTGTATAGGGTGTCCAAGGAGAAGCTGGTGAGCTTGAATCGGCAACATTGCCCTTCAAACCAACCTTGCAGTCGAGCGCATTAACCCCCAGCGCCACACCAAGAGTCCAGAACACTGTAGTACACTAAAAAGTTTTCCAACAACTTTTTCTCCAGAAATGGAACAGTCAAACCTCAAATTCATATGAAATTGCAAAGGACCCAAATAGCCAAAGCTATTTCAAAAAACAGAGTAGGAAGATTCACACTTACTAATTTCAAATGTACTGCAGAGCTACAATTATCAAAACAGTGTGGTACTAGTTTAAGGATAGACATTTAGGTCAGTGGAATAAAGTTGAGAGTCCAGATATAAACCAGTTCATCTATGGCCAATTGATTTGTCAATAAATTTGCTAATTTCATTCAATGTTAAAAGAATATAAATGGTGATGGGACAACTGGATCTCCACATACAAAATAATGAACTTGAACCCATACCTCATACCATGTGAGAAAAATAACTCCAGATGGATTAGTGACACAAATGTAAGGACTAAAATCATAAAACTCTTAGAAGAAACCATAGGGATAAAGCTTCAAGACCTTGTTTTTAATGATGAACTCTTCAGTATGACCCCACAAATCACAAGCAACAAAAAACAGACTAAATAAATTGGACTTCCTAAAAATTTGAAACTTTGGTGCATCAAAGGATATTATCAAAAAGTTAAAAGGTAACCTACAAAATGGGAGAAAATATTTAGAAATGATGTATCTATTTAGAGTGAAATACCAAGGAAATACAAAGAACTACAAGTCAATAATAAAAAGACAAGGAATCCAGTTTAAAAAATTTCTTCAGGAATATATAAATGGCCCATGAGAACATGAAAAGATGTTCAATGTCATTTTTGTTAAGTGCCATTGAGTCATAGCAACCCTGCATAGGGTTTCTGAAGAGTGTTGACTTTGTAGTTCAAACTGACTTTGCTGTATCATTAGTCATCGGAAAATGCAAATAGAAACCCCAATAAGATGCCACCTCATACCACTTAGACTATTAGTAGAAAAACAGAAAATGACAGGTGTTGACAAGGAAGGCTATGGAGAAAGTGGAGTCTTCATTGTTGGTGGGGATATAAAATGGTGCAACCAATGTGGAAAGCAGTTTGACAGTTCCTCAAAAAATTTTAGCCTGGACTTTCCATATGATGCAAGGATTCTACTCCAAGGTACATAACCAAGAGGTTTGAAAGCAGGGACTCAGAAACATGTGCACCAATGTTCAGTAAACAACCCAATTGTTCATCAACAAATGCAAAGATAAATCATGGTATATATATATACAATGGAGTATTATTCCACCAATAAAGAGAAATGAAATTTTGATACATGCTACAACATGGATGAGCCTTGAAAACATTATGTGGAATTAAATAAATCAGACAAAAGGACCAGTATATTATCACACTTAAAAAAGGACCAGTATAATATCACACTTAAACAAAATATCAACGATAGACAAATGCATAGAGACAGTAACTTATTAGTGGTTTTTAGAGTTACTAGGAGTCCTGGTGTGGCGCTAGACTGCAAAGTTAATTTGAACCACAATATCGGCAGTTCAAGCTCACCAGCCACTCTTCAGAAACAGGGTCGCTATGGAGCCCTTGTGTGGCACTGCAGGATAATGCACTGAACTGCGAGGTCAGTTTGAACCACAAGGTCATTGGTTCAAACTCACCAGCCATTCCTCGGAAAAACTACACAGAGTTACTATGAGTTGGAACCAACTCAACGCACTTAACAACAGCAGCGACAACAAGGGACTAAGTTTACTGGGGGAGAAAATTTACTGAGTTTCTGTGGTGATGAAAAACTCTTAGAACTAGATATTGGTGCATTAATCCACAGCACCACACCATGACTCCTGGAACTAGATAGTAGTGATAAATATACAAAATGCTGAGTATAACTGATGTCATTGCATCATATACTTGAAAACTGGTTAAGATGACAAACTTTTTGTCATATATATTTTACCAGATTGAAAAAAGAAAGTTCTTGTTTCTCTAACTGTTGAAGAAGAATCCACTCCTTTGGCGTTGTGATAAAGCAGCTGACTTATCACAAACTGACTTCACTGTGGCCAGGATCACAAGCTACAGAGAGATAGCTGCTGCATTAAACCCCAGCCTGCTGGCCTGCTCACCTGGGTTTATATACTGAACAACTCCCCACCTCTACAAAACAACTGCTGCTTTTTCTGTATACGAACATGCGCTGCAGTTTAAACACTTCATTTGCATTCTAGGACAAATGACATGGCTTATTTTATTTCTTTGCTGTTCTTGAGTCAACAAAACTTCTCTTGTGTTATACAAATAACGCTCCATTTGTGTTTTGTTCAAAGAAATTGGAAATCTGGACAGCCAGATAACTGGGGTCATGGTCATGGGCCAGGAGAAGACTGTGCTGGATTGATTTATGCTGGACAATGGAATGACTTCCAATGTGAAGACATCAATAACTTCATTTGTGAAAAAGTCAGGGAGACAGGTAAGCAATAAAGTGGATATTAGAGGCAACTGCTGAGCTGTGTCCCATTTGAGGGAGAGAGTCCTGAACACAGGCTCTGCAACCAGCTTTCTAGGTTCCAGTCCTGATTCCACCACTTAAGAGACTGATGGGAATAATAGTATTACCTGTACAAGGTATTGGGAGGACTTAAATAAGTTAATTTAAGTGAAGCGCAACTGTGTCTGGCAGAGAGGTACTACTCAAATGCTAGATTAACTGACCCAGATCAGTATGTAACAATTTTGTCAGTTCATTGTTCTTTAAAATATGATGCCAGTATCATACATTTTTCATGAAGTTTTACACACAGTTGGTACAGCTGGGCAAGCATTCAATTCCACATGTATTTATTGAGCATTTAACTGAGGGCAAGTGCTAGACAATGGAGAACATAATCGGTGTTCCTTGTAAGCTCATACTCCAAAGAGGCTTTTGAGAGACTTTTTTGACTTCAAAAGATTCTTATCAAAAACTTCTTTTAATACATGATTGTCACCTTAGCGTTTTTCATCACAAACAGATTAAAAGTTTGTGGTGTCGGTATTGGGAAGAATGAGGATTGAATGTAAATGGATGCCAGGTTTTTTTTTAAGGTGCAAAAAATGTCCTAAATTAAACTGGACATTGGTTATATGTTTGAGTTTATAAGCTTCCCCAGAATGCCTCCTTCAAATTGAAGCATGTTGTTAAGTGCTGTCAAGTTGGTTCCAACTGATACAGAACCTACATAGTTTTTCCAAGGAGCAGCCAGTGGGTTTGAACCACCAACTTTGTGGTTAAGCAGTCCAGTGCTTATGCTACAGTGCCCCACCAGGACGCCAATATGAATAAGAACCTCTAAGCATTCCTTTGGAAAAAAATAAACATTGAATGATGTATTTTAGATCTTCTTATAAAAACATAGGTGTTTAAAAAAAAACAAAAACTTATGTGTTCCTTTTTTCTCTGTTTTAGCACTACCGTCTGCATTATAATGGACTGTGATGTAATAACAGGCACAAAATTTCTGATGGCTTCCAAAGGCAGAAGATACTCCTTTCTCACCAAACTGAAGAAAAACATCAAAAACCAATTACTAAATACAAAATAACAGCAGTGTTGATTACCTTCTGCAGTAGACTTGGGAATGCCAGAGCTCCCCTAGTATGATAGGTTGATTTTCAGTATACAGATGGACTGGGTCACACAGATTCTTCTCATCTAGTAGCCATACAATCCTGCTAGTGATACCTTCCAAAGTATGGAAAGCTCCAATCTGAAAAAGATTATCATTGACTGTTGAGCTGTTGGAAGAACTTAAACATATACTGTGGAAACAATACCTTCCATTTCAAAAACTCAAACGTAGGAAAACTATACAGACATACAGATATATAGGCCACCTCTTAGTAATAATATGAAATATACTTAAAGAGCTTTTAAAACTTTGTATTTTTGTACAAAATATTTTCCTTTTATAATCCCCCCCCCTTTTTTTTTTTTGCCATTGTATCAATATAATACATGGAACCAAATAAAACATTAATGGTAGTAATAAATAGGGCTCCTTGTCCTAGTAGATTTAATTCTACTTGGTGGCAAAGACTTTTTTCAGTTGTGGTTTAAAAAAATAATTGTGTATATGCGTGTTTTAATGTATCATTTCCTCAAAGGAGTCAATCCACTTGAACTGGTTAGAAAATAATCAATTTTGCCAATGTAGGTCAAACCTGAGCACCCATGTGGGGATTGAGCCTGTCACCAACCAAGGCTCTCAACGTGTGCCTGGTCAGGCCCGGGAGGAAGTGATAAAGTCAGGGAGGTACTTTACTTCCTTTTCACGTTGTCAGGGGTGGTGGTGAAGTGTCTCTTGGGAAGAGCAGAGCACCTGTATCTGCCAGTCTAGAATGATCTGTTTTATGGCTGAAGTCTAAATATAGTTGGTCTCAGACCCATACCAGAGCTGACATTAACCACCAGGAAAATATGGTACCATACCGGCCAAAGGCAGAGGTGTTAAAAAGAAGGGAACCAGCCATGTACTACCTGGAAAGCTATGTCTTCCTAAGTCAGTATCAAAAACCAAATTCCAAGGCACACGCATTATGAAATGCAAGAACTAATTTTGGACTTTTACGAAGAACCTTCCCTCAGAGCCTATTTTCTTTCCACTGCTTGACTTACCATTGAAAAATCTAAAGTGAAATGTGCTGATAACAGACATTAGCTATAACTGATGCTGAAATGTAAGATTTCCGTCTAAGAGATCCCTTCTCTTCTCCTCCCAAGACGCTCCCCGGGCAGTGCTGCTACCTATCTCAAATAAAATGAGAAAAGAATAAAAAAGAGTTTAACTTTCAGACCTGCAGCTGTATGGACTCTGTTTTGCCCCTGGTCTCTGTTCAGGTCATCTCCACAACCTGGGAAGGGCCTGTGTGCCCTGCTGTCTAGTCTGCGGGGCTTGGTTGGGCAAGTTGGTCCTACTATTGTCTGGGCCACAATTGCTGAGGCTGTGCCATACATGGGAGACCCTGGACTCCAATACCTCTTCAGGTTCAATTTCTGCGAGGTAAATTCAGTCTTTTTTTAACGTCCTCAAGAGTCAAACTTCATCTTCAGAAGAAACTTGAGATTAAATATGTGTTACCAACATTAGTCAAGAATAGTGCTAATAGCTTCAGCACTGTGTTTGTTCCTCTCCCAGCCCCAACAGTAACATGTTGTTGTTGTTAAGTGCAGTTGAGTCAGTTCCGACTAATAACAACCCTGTATAGTGTTTCCAAGGAGTGGCTAGTGAGCTTCAACTGCCAACCTTGCAGTTCAAACCAACTTTGCAGTCCAGCACATTAACCCACAGCACATCATCAGGACTCCATTGTTGACTTCTAGGAGTTCTTTATATTTTCTAGGTTGTTGTTGTTAGATGCCACCGAGTCAGTACCAACTCATAGCAACCCTATGCACAACAGGACAAAACACAACCCGACTCTGGGCTAGCCTTACAATTGTTGCCACGCTTGAATAAGCATAGTGAAAGCATACAACCCTGTCGCAAACCTTGCTCAATTTTAAACCATTCAGCATTCCCATGTTCTGTTCGAACAACTGCCTCTTGGTCCATGTACAGATTCTTCATGAGCACAATTAAGTGTTCCGGAATACTCATACTTCGCAATGTTGTCCATAGCTTGTCATGATCCACACAATCGAAAGACTGTGTAGTCAGTAAAGCACAGGTAAACATCTTTCTGGTGTTCTCTGCTTTCAGCCAAGATCCGTCAGACATCAGCAATGATATCCCTCATTTCACGTCCTCTTATGAATCCAGCGTAAACCTCCAGACATTCTCTGTCAATGAATGCTTGCAGCCGTTTCTGTATTAACTTTAGTAAAACTTTACTCGCATGGGATATCAAAGATATTGTCCTATGATTTCCACATTCCATCGGATCACCTCTCTTTGGAATAGGCACAAATACGGATCTCTTCTAAACAGTTGGCCAGATAACTGTCTCCCAAATTTCTTGGCATAGATGAGAGCCTCCAGTTCCGCCTCAGTTTCTTGAAAGATTTTAACGTTTATTCCATCAATTCCTTGAACCTTGTTTTTTTGCCAGTTCCTTCAATGCACCTTGGGCTTCTTCCTTCAGTATCATTGGCTCTTGATCATATGCTACCTCTTTTTTTTTCTTCCCACTCAGGCATATATAATAAATTACATCTCCAAAGGGCACATTCTGCAAGTCTGCTTCTGGCCACCAGCTCTTAGTCCTTCTCTTCTTAGTTGATGAATCTAGAGTCCTCAGCCACTCCCCCTCTCCATGCCCCCATCTCTGCCTCCATCTCTGGCACTGCTGCTTC
>NW_006408621.1:8249537-8261804 GCF_000296735.1 Chrysochloris asiatica
TCCTTCCTCTTTGCTCCCAACCTTTGCATTCCAATCACCAGCAATGATCAATACATCTTGATTGCATGTTTGATCAATTTCAGATTGAAGAAGTTGGTAGACCTCTTCCATTTTGCCTTCACTGGCCTTAGTAGTTGTTGCGTAAATTTAAATAATAGTGGTATTAACTGGGCTTCCCTGTAGGTGCATGGATATTATCCTATAACAGACAGTATTGTACCTCCATTACATGGATATTATCCTATAACAGACAGTATTGTACCATTCCTCTTCAATTTGTCGTTCCCGGAATAGTAAACCACATGCTTGTCAGATTCAAAATGGCCAATGTCAGCCCATTTCAGTTCACTAATGCCTAAGATATCGATGTTTATGCGTTCCATTTCATTTTTGACAATTTCCAATTTACCTAGATTCATACTTCATACATTCCATGTTCCGATTATTAATGGATGTTTACAGCTGTTTCTCTTCATTTTGAGTTGTGCTCCATCAGCAAATGAAGGTCTGTGGGCTTTACACCCACGGGCTTTACTCCATTACTGTTATCATGGTCAATTCTACTTTGAGGAGGCAGCTCTTCCAGAGTCTCATTTTGAGTGCCTTCCAACCTGAGGGGCTCATTTTCCGGCACTATATCTGACAGTGTTTCTATGCTATTCATAAAGTTTTCAGTGACTAAATATTCTGAAGTCGTTCATCACTCCTTCTTCCTAGTCTGTCTTCATCTGGAAGCTCATCTGAAACCTGTCCACCATGGGTGACTCTGCTGGTATTTAAAATACCAGTGGCATAGCTTCCAGAATCACAGCAAGTCACAAGCCACCACAGTATCATTTCTAAATATTTTCTCCCATTTCATTTTTTTGATGCCACCTCATACCACTTAGACTGGCTATTAATAGAAAAACAGAAGATGACAAATGAAACAGTAACTCTTATTTTTCAGGTGTTGTACTAGGGCTTTGGCGTCACTGTGGGCTAATGCATCAGACTGCAAAGTTGTTTGAACAGCACCATGGGTGGTTCAAGCTCACCAGATGCCCCTTGGAAACCCTATACAGGGTTGCTATCAGTTGGAATTGACTCAACGGCACTTAACAACAACAATACTAGGGCTTCAAGGGAGCATGGTGGCTTCATAGAATGAACTCTGGCTGCAAACCACAAGGTTGCATTTGATGATTTTACAGATTTGCTAGGAAGCCTACAAATTAATTAAGAGAGAAAGATGAATTTAGCTGGTAAGTCACCAAATATAAAAGGAACTGAAGAAAGAGGAAAGCCAAGAAGGAGACATTTATGGAATTCATATTGCTATGGTGGTAAATAGAAAAATCAAACTGAAGAGTTAAAAAAATACGATAGTAAAATAGATTCATTCTATTTCATGAAATACAGCCCTAAGTCAGGAAAAGTTTTAGAAACTTTTTTCTAAATGCCCGTGTGGTGGGTAATCTCATTTTTCACTGCTACACTCAACAGTTTTAGAGGTATAGGCAAGCTTCAGTCTTTTAAAGAAGTGGTTTCACTGCACAATCCCTCCATTCTCCTGGGAAGCATTCCTTAATGGCATGGCATCATATTTATTTTATAATTCACAAAGCAGATGTTTCGCTCGACTTGTCCATCTTTCTTCCTCTCTTCCTAGAAATCCTTGTTCAAAGAAGTATATAAACATGTTCACATTACTCCAGGTGGGCACAAGTCCAGAGGATAGCAGTCTTAAGAAAACCAATTTTAATTCTTCAGAGGCAGAGCCTATTTTTCAAGGAATGAGTCTGGTGAACTATCTCTCAGGCCAGCCCTGCATGCCATAGATAAGAGTTGTATCCCAGCCTCCCTGCAAGGATGCCTTCACCGAGTTTGCAAAGTAGAGGTCATGCATGCAGTGTGGATGAGACTACTTCCAACAATCCATCTAGACCTGTCACTAAATGGGCTTAACCACAGGGTCATGATTGAGTCCTCATAGCCAGGGATGGAAATCTGACATTTGGCCAGTCTTCCAACATGTAATGCCAGAGCTCAGTATATTCTCCAATCACTATCCATTGCCTGTGACCCTGTAAATCATGCACGGGAGCTGCCAGGCATTATGAAAGCCTTAAAATCAACTCTTAAACCATGGAGTTAGGTTGGACACAATGGAATTCTACAGTAACTATAATCATAGTACTTACTATTAGTTAGGAACTTGACATATGCATATTATCTCTGACCCCTATAGGAGGAAACTGAAGCTCTAAAGGGTTAAATACTTCGTCAAAGAGTTGGGATTTGAACTCGGCTATCTAGCTTCTTCCATTCCACCATGCTGCTCCTTGCTGGCAGCCTGGACTTTTTGCACTGTGTTATATTCTTGTTGGCCACAAGAATTCAGTTGTGCCACCTATCTCCCTAACAGAACTAGGGAGATGATGTGAGAATCCTCATTTGTATCCTTAAAGTACAAGACCAAGCCCTTCACTGTTGGTGTCGTTAAGTGCCATTAAGTCAGTTCTGACTCATAGCAACCCTGTCTAGGGTTTCTAAGGAGAAGCTGAAGGGTTTGGACTGCCAGTCTTTAGGTGAGCAGTCCAGTGCTTATCCTACAGTGCTGCACCAGGACTCCACTGTTGATAAGCAAAATCAATGTGGATTCTGATGCCATGGATATCCAAAGAGGTCTAAGTTGGAAAGTCCACCCGAGATTCTAGAGTGGATGGACATTTCGTTCCCTGATACCATTAGCATTTAGGTGGAAAGAGCATGGACTTTGGAGCCCAAGAGGCTCAGGTTTGAATCCTCTCTACTCCCTAGTTGTGGGACATATTCAAACAAGCAGTAAGTAGTTTACTCCCTCAATTCTCACCTCCTCACAACAGGCCTCCAGTTAACATAAAACAAGTCCTGGCGTTGCTTGTTCTGGTATCATTATGACATTGACATGGGAAAAAGGTGATCTAGTGGCTTAGTGGTTAAGTACTCAGCTGAATACCAAAAGGTCAGTGGTTCAAACTCACCAGCTGCTCTGCAGGAAAAAAGTGTGGCAGTTTGCTTCTATAAAAATTACAGCCTTGCAAACCCTATCAGGAAGTTCTCCTCTGCCCTGTAGGGTTCCTGTAAGTCAGAATTGACTTGAAGGCAATGTGATTTGGTTTTGAATTGGGGAAAAACTAACATAGTGATATATATATATATATCTGCTCTGTTAGGTCAGCAAATGTTTAAAATTAATCTGTGCCTCTCTGTTACCTCTCCCACTAAATAGCAGAGTAGAGGTTTCTACTTATCTGTGTTCAGATTTTCCTGCTGAACTAAAGACCCCAAATAACAGCAGCCTAAATAAAGGAGCTCTGGTAGCGTAGTGGTTACTAATTGGACTGTTAACCTCAAGGTCCGCAGTTCAAAACCACCAGCAGTCCCACGGGAGAAAGAGGAGGCTTTCTTCTCCCGTAAAGATTTACAGTCTCGGAAACCCTACGCAGGGTCGCTGTGAGTCGGAACCAACTCCACAGCACATAACAACAAAACAAAGTTGCCTTTCCCTCTCACCTAACTATGGTGGTGGCAGTGGTGCTGGTGTGCCGTGGAGTCTTTTCCAACTCATAGCGACCCTGCGTAGGGTTTCCAAAGCTGTAAATCTTTTGTTGTTGTTGTTATGTGCCATGGAGTCGGTTCTGACTCATAGCGACCCTGTATAGGCTTTCCGAGGCTGTAAATCTTTACGGGAGCAGAAAACCTCATCTTTTTCCCACGGAATAATCTGGTAGTTTTGAACTGCTGACCTTCAGGTTAGCAGCCCAACTCGTAACCACTACGCTACCACAGAGCCCCTTCACCTAACTATAGAGTTCAGAATAGGCCAGGGAGCCACACTTCTGAAACTCACAGCCTCATTGGCATGGCCTATGTCTTAATTATCTAGCTCTGTCATAACAGAAATGCCACAAGTAGGTGGCTTTAAAGAACAGAAATTTGTTTTCTCACAATTCTGGAAGCTGAAAGTTCAAATCAGGGGCTTTGCCATCTCAGTTTCTTCCATGGGCCTCCCTCCTAGTTCAGGTGCCCACCAGTGATTGAGGTTTGCTTTTGTTTGTAGGGGATCTTCGCATCTTCCCCTTCATGTGTCTCTGTTTCTAGTCTGTTCTTTTTAGAACTCAGAAGTCACTAGGCTACCACTCTATACTGGCCTGAGCTAAGCTGATTGATCCATTACATAAGACTACATTATGGAAAGTGATTATATGACATGACATTACAAAAGGTAATATACTCTATCCAAGGCCAACTGATTTAATTACATGTAACTTCTCCATGACAACAGCTAGACTAGGGTTTAACTGAACAACTGGGAACCATAACTTAGTCAAATTGACACATAAACGTAACCATCACAGCCCATGACGACTCAGCACCACATCTACACTCCAGGCAGCAGAATGAACAAGAGATGGGAAAGGAAATACTGCCCATCCTTTGAAGGGTAGAAATTGCATACATCATTTCCATTCCGTTATCTTTAGCCAGAACTTCATCAAATAGCCTCATCTACTTGTAAGGCAAACAGGGAAACATAAGACTTTAGTTCATCAAACTAAAACTATATTAAAGAAAAGAAAATGGATAGGGTTAAAGGGAAAATAGATATACCACCCAAAGCCTCCCTTGCTTATAACCCCCACCCACTCCCACCCCATACAACATATCGCCCCCCCACACACACACCCTTTCATGGAAGGAGCTCTGGGGGCGTACTGGTTATGAATCGGGCTGCGAACCTCAAGGTCAGCAGTTCAAAACTACCATGGGAGAAAGATGAGGCTTTCTGCTCCCATAAAGATTTACAGCCTCAGAAACCCTGTACAGGGTCGCTATGAGTCGGAACCGACTCCATGGCACATAACAACAACAACCCTTTCATGGAGACTTTGGTAAATTACCTTAATTACTGGCCCTGATTGTTCTCAATTTGCCATGAAACTTTGCAGTTCCCATCTCTAAAGTAGGAGTATACTTGCTTCTCTCTTGACTTGGACTCAGACATGTGACTTGATTTGGCCAACATTGGGAAATGTGACATGACTAAAGCTAGAAATGCACTAGGGTAATTGGGCTTGCCCTATCCCCATCTGCCATCCTTTGAGAAGCTGCTGGACCCTAGAATGAACACACATGGGACAAAAATACCCAAAGCAAAATAGACCTTCAGTAATACATGAACCACCCCAACCTGCAGAGCCTGCCGCAGCCAAGACCAGCAGAGATCAGCCAACCTAGAGATCTGTGAGAATAAATGCTTAATGCTACATGCCACTGAGGTTTTGTGGTTATTTACTACACAGCATTATTGTGGGAATGACTAACCCAATCCAATGGCTCTCTGTGTGATCCTTTCTATTTGTCCCTGCAGAGCCTTTCACTTGTTTGAATCATGCTCAGTGCTTTGGGAGGCTGATCTGGGCTCCCTGGGCTTCTGAATTCTGAGTGAATTTGAACAATGAGAGTCACTGTTGTTGTTGTTGTTGTTGTTAGGTGCCATCGAGTCAGTACCGACTCATGGCGACCTTATGCACAGCAGAAGGAAACACTGCCTGATCCTGGGCCAACCTCACAATTGTTGCCACACTTGCTGGGGGGTCTTCCTCTTTTTCTCTGACCCTCCACCTTACCAAACATAATATCTTTCTCCAGAGACTGGTGCCTCCTGACAATATGTTGAAAGTATGAGAGACGAAGTTTGGCAATCCTGGCCTCCAAGGAGCACTCTGGCTGCACTTTTTCCAACACAGATCATGAGAGTCACTAGCAGGAGAGAATTAACTTGAGGTATTCATTCTGGTGTGGCACTGTAGAATCAGCACTAGACTGCAAACCACAACATCAGCAGTTCAAACCTATCAGGTGCTCCTCAGAAACCTTATACAGGGTCTCTATGAGACAGAGCCAACTCAACAGCACTGAACGTTAACCCTGGCTTCATTTCTCTTGCTCCTAGTAATGGCTCTGAGGCGTCACTAGCCCCCAAATTCTGCTCTATCCTTTATTGTTTTCTCTAAACCTTGCCCACATACTTGTCAATTTCCCCTCTTTTAAGCTCTCATCAACCACCCAGCTGTGTACCATCATTTTTATTGTTTGGTCTCTGACTGGCATACCCCATCCCTGCCCTCCAAATAGTGTATTCATGCTTACTTTCAGGGTCTTTGCGTATTCGATCCCTGATTTCTATCGTGCCTTTACTGTGTCCTCCTTCCCCTTCATGTCCAAATTTGTCCTTGATGAATGTTCAAGGCATAGCTCACGTCACCTCCTCTAAGACACTTGTTACAAATTTTGTAGCTGTCCCCTCCCCATGAGCTTTCCTTTTTCTTAATTTCTATCAGCTCCGCTGCCTCGGTGGCATCAATGCCACAATGTTTTATACCAAAGCAAAGAAAATTGTAAATTGTGCTCTAAGGCGTCTCAGGGATTCAAGGTGCCAGCAAGGTCAGGGGTAAAGTATTTGCAGAGCAGGTGGAGTCCCAGATCACTATAAAGAATGAGTATATGTTGATCTCCCACATGTGATTTTATTCAAGGTACACTGTCTTTTTTAAAAAAGATTTGAAATCTTGGATGCTGTCTTTAACTTTCTATCTTCTTTTTGGGAAAAAACCCTTTTTATTGTTAAGTTGTGTGAAAGTTTACAGAGCAGGTCATCACATTTACAGTCAGCAAATCATACACTTTGTCTCATCTTAATGATTGAAATCCCCTCCCGGCAACAACAGTTATCTTGTTTCCTTCCTGGGCTTCCTACTTCCATTCCATCATCCTTCCCATCCCTTTTCAAGTTTGTCCTTAAGTAGATGTTGTCCTTTTGATCTTGACTGGTTGACAATTCCAAGGTGAGCCTACCTTACTAGTGTTGTTGTCTTCTCCCCCCAACCCCCCATATACCTATCTAGTGCTTGGCTGAAAATTGGGCCACGAGGGGTGAGTTCTGTTCCAGACCTTAAGGGCTCCTCCAGTCTCTTTCTGACCAGTAAGCCTGGTCTTTTTATTATATTATTTTGAGTTTTGTTCCACATTTTCACTCTATACAGGACCTGCTAATGTGATCCTTATCAGAGCAGTTGGTAGTGTAAACCGGGCACCTTCTAATCTCAGAGTCAGGGTGACCACTGTTCACCTGCTCCATTGGCCCACTGGACTAATTGATTCCAAGCATCTTCAATTTTCATCACTATTCTTTCTTCCACAGAAACTATCGGAGAGGTCAATAGTTGCCCCTTAGATGACCACTCATGAGCTTCTAAGATTTCACTTTCACCAGTCACTATTCACCAAAGTAGGATGCAGAAGATTGTCTTCGTGAATTATGTTATGCCAATTGACCATGGTGTACTCTCAGATTATGGTCCACAGTCCCCAGGCCCAGCGACTCATTGCCTTAAGATGTTTGAAAGTATCTAAGCAATTTTCCTCATGTTGTCTCCTGTAGCACTGTAGGATCATCACTGGACTGCAAACCACAAGATAAGCAGTTCAAACCCACCAGCTGCTCCTCGGAAACCGTATACAGGGTCACTACGAGTTGGAACTGACTCGACAGCACTTAGCAACAACAACAACAACAACTGACAATGAAAGGAGCTCTGGTAACATAGTGGATTATGAGCTGGGCTGCTAACTGCAAAATCAGTAGTTCAAATCTACCAGCTGCTCCGTGGAAAAAAGAAGCTGCTTCTTACAGAATTTACAGCCTCAGAAACCCTATAAAAGGTCACTATGAGCTGGAACCAACTCAGTGAAACACAACCACCACCATTGACAATGAGGAGTCCTGGTGTGGTGCTGTAGTTTAAGCACTGAACTGCTAACCACAAGGTAAGTAGTAAAAACACACCAGCCGCATCTCCAAAACCCCATACAAAAGGGGTAGGGCATGTCCAGCATGGGGGTTGTATGTTGTTAAGTGCTGTTGAGTCAGTTCTGACCCATAGTGACCCTGTATAGGGTTTCCAGGGAGCAGCTGGTGAGCTTGAACCTTGCAGTTCAAACCAACCTTACAGTCCAGCGCATTAACCCACAGTGCCACACCAGGACTCCGTATAAGGCCCTCAAAATCATTTGGTCTGACCCTGCCAAGACAACTGCAGTTCCAGTCATCACATTAGAGGTGAGTTAATTAAATGCTTGACCAAATATAGTAGGCTCATTTTTAAGTTGGCAATTTGTATGGCCCATGAATGATGTCATAAATGTTGGCAGAAAAAAGGTTCTCCACCCTTGCTAGGGTCCGTATGAGTTGGAACCAAAGTTGATGCCATTTAATAACAGCACTGAAAATGTATGCCTTGAACACATATTTCATGAAGATTTGCAATTTAAGGAAAGAAGCATGCTTCTTGCCCTCTAGGAATTTTCACTTTATGATGATGGAGGTACGACAACAGCTGACACTCAGAAACTGCAATACCAGCTGAATGTCCTTCTGGAACAAGAGTCTGGATGCCAGCCAAAGGTCAACAGCTGGAGACTATTTGAGTCTGCTCATGACAGTAGCCTCAGAATGACTCCAAGCTTAAGGGACTCGGAAGTAAAAGACCTTCTCTTACTCAGTTCTTTTGCTTTGACCTGGAAACATTTTCTCTAGCTGTTCATTTACTGGACAGGTTTCTGTCCAAAATGAAGGAGTTTTTTTAAGCCATTCATATTGGCATTGTGTTCAATGACTCATTAGAGTGTCCCAGATACCATGTGCAGGCACTGCACTTGGATCTATAAATGTTGCACAGATAAATAATATACAGCTCCCCCTTAAGTATATTGCAGTCCTACAAGGAGTCTTGGTGACACCATGGGCACGGCCCAAGTACCTTGGTTGGATGTATTGGGCTGAACTGCTTCTATTTGGCTGTCAAATCAATAGAAGTGAAGAATGTCCCACTGCCAACTGACTTGATCTGAATAAGCCAGTATAAGTTCATGGTTTCTGACTTGATGAGAATGGAAAAGATTGTATTGAAGAAGGTCTGTCTGAAAGTCAAAGCTACTACTTACTTCCTTTCAGTTTCTGCGTCTCTTTTATTCAGTCATTCAAGAGAACTTGCCAATTTGCCAATTTGCCAATTGAAAGGAGAAATAACCTTAATTTTGAAAGATCAGAAACTCAACTAAGGCATGCCACTGCAGGGTCATATTTTCTAAAGCAAAGCCTTTTGTGTTGGCATTTTCTATCATTGCACTGGAGATCCAAGCACAAAATGTGAACAATGAACTGAAGGACTAGAATGTCGTCAGTAACATTCCAAGATAAATGGCAGAGCTTTGACCTTCTGGCAAGAACTCCTATCCAAGTATATAGCAGAATATTCATCAAACAAATGTTCCAAAACAAATGTTCAGAAGCTCAAATGGATTATTTCTGGGCAAATGGCAAGGTAGTTGAAGCACAGTAACCCACCTTCCAACAATTCCTGAAACAATTCCTTAATTGTATGATTAGAGCCACAAAAAACTGTTCTCTGAAGTCTTTCTCTACAACCCTGAGTTGTGGAGTCCGTAATGTTAGAATGGATTTAAACTGTGAAACTCCAAAACATCTCAACTCAATTAGCATTGATGTTCTAAGACTCGGGGAAATCGACTACTTAGCATTATGCTATAGTGGAATCAGGAGAAAGATGAGCCTTTCTGCTCCTGCAAAGATATACAGCCTTGAAAATCCTAAACAGGGTTGCTATGAGTTGGAACCAACTCACCAACAACAACATAGTGGAATTATATTTAGATTTGAATTCACCTGTGATGGATACAAATCAAAGCTAAGAATATAAATGTGAAACTGTGAATCTTCATTTTTAACATTGATCTAAATTTCAATCTTGGACCAATGTATTCAGGTGGCATTGAAGCGGTAGCCTACTTAAATAAAGTCATCTTAAATGTGCTTATTATATTAGTAGGCTTACATCAAAACCAACATTTTACAAATGCACTTTTTTTTTTTTTTTTTTACAAATGCACTTTTAAGCCATAACAAGGATTACCATTCTAGACAGGATTAATGCTTTCTTGGCACCCATAATGAAATATATAATGTAGATGTTGTTGTTATGTGCCGTGGAGTTGGTTCTGACCTGTAATGACCCTGTCCAGGGTTTCTGAGGCTGTAAATCTTTACAGGACAGAAAGTCTCATCTTTCTCCCATGGAGCAGCTGGTAGTTTCGAACTGCTAACCTTAAGGTTTGCAGCCCAATTCATAACCACTATGCTACCAGAGCTCCTTAGATTTGTGGACTTTATTGCCATCTAGCAATTACATCTACATTTGTGGGCATTTTATAGAAAGCAAAAAGAATAGACTTGGTAAGTTTCCCATACTCATTAGTTATCTTTAGTAGTTCTTTCTAGAAAAGGAGAGATACTTGTATTCATGATTTTTTTTAATTTATGCAGAATATACTGCCTCAATCTAGTTCATCAAGAATCAAAATTGCCTCACCCCATTAATGCAAGTTCAGGTTAGATTTCACACTCCAAAAGCTTTAACTAAGAACATTCTTGAAGATTTGTCTGCTGGCAGAAAAGCTTCCCTAATATCATGACAGACAAGAAGATATCCATCCAGAAACTCAACAAACCCCATACAGGATAGACTCCAAAAGAAAGACACCAAGACGTATCATAATCACACTTTACAAAAACAAAGACAGAATCCTGACAGTGGCTCAGAAAAAATGAACTTTCACCTAAAAAGGGGAACAAAATAGTCTAAACTCTATGAGTTCCTGGCAGAAACCATGTTGACAAGAAGGCAATAGATAACATATACAAATTCTAAATGGAAAAACAACAAACTACTACAGTGCAATGAACCACTTCATATGTTCATATGGCTCTTCTACCCAGTCTGTGTAACTGCCCCCAAACTTGTGTTTTTTCTGATGGGTCTGGGTAAAAGAAGGTGGGGGAAGATGCTGATAGTATGAGATGATTTCATTGTGAATGATTGTAAACAGAGCTAATTGTGATAGAGAAAAGTTGTAACAGTAACATAGGTATAAAATGAACCATCTCAGAAACAGGAAGGGAGACCTCACTACCATCACCGAAGAGCCAGGAGTGGAGAGCATCCTTTGGACCCCGAGATCCCGGAACAGTGAACCTCCTTGACCCAGGGATCAAATGTTGTGGTGCCAGAGAAGAGCAAAGGAGCAGCCACAGAGTGGCCGCAGCAGAACCAAGGGCCAGAGAACGTGACAGAGCAGTGGACTTCCTTATCCACCGAGCAAATAAAGCTGAGTGCCTTCGGGCAGGAAGGTCATTTGCAGAGTGGAGTGCCTCCAAGCACATAATTGGCAGGTTTGCTGAACCCATGGAGCTAGAGCCAAGTGCCTTTGGGCTGAGGCTAATAGCAGAGGAGAGTGCCCTTTGAGCATTTATCAGTAGACCTAAAAGATCTTTGTAATATTGCCTTGAGCAAGGTCTCTACCAGGACAAGGTGCCAAGAGCCAAAGAGAAGTTTGCCTGTGGGCATGACAAAGAAAAAGCTGTCTTGACTCTGCTGTATCCAGAGCATTTCTGGTCCTGACTTTGTAACCTTTTAAGTTCCTAATAAACCCCCACAACTATGGGGAAAAAAAGTTTTTACTAAGGATTGTTTTTAGAAAACTGCCATTGCCTCTAATTTAGAATTTTGTTTAAACAAAACTTCTACTAAATGCCCCTTCTTCTTGTTGTTGTTAGGTGCCATCGAGTCAGTACCGACTCATAGTGACCCTATGCACAACAGAATGAAACACCACCCAATCCTGGGCCAACCTTACAATTGTTGCCACACTTGAGCCCACTGATGCTGCCACTTTGCCAATCCATCTCGCTAGGGGTCTTCCTCTTTTTCTAAGAGGAATGGTATTGTATTCTTTGTCAAAAAGAACATATCCAGATCAGTCATGAGGTACAACGCTGTCTGTGATAGGATAATATACATGAGCCTACAGGAAAGCCCAGTTAATACCACTATTATTCAAATTTATGCACCAACCACTAAAGCCAGTGAGGATGAAATAGAAGAATTCTACCAATTCCTTCAATCTGAAATTGATCAAACATGCAATCAAGATGTATTGCTCCTACTGGTGATTGGAATACAAAGGGTGGGAGCAAAGAAGAAGGATCAGTAGTTGGAAAATATGGCCTTAGTGATAGAAATGATGCTGGAGATTGCATGATGAAATTCTGCAAAATCAATGATTTGTTCATTTCATATACATTCTTTAGACAGCATAAGAGAC
>NW_006408621.1:8262339-8266816 GCF_000296735.1 Chrysochloris asiatica
CTCAGCATTTCACAAGCTAAGGGAACTGAAGAAAAAAATCAAGCCTCGATTTTCATTATTGAAGGATTCTCTGGGCAAATTATTGAGTGATGCAGAAAGCATCAAAAGAAAATGGAAGGAATACACCGAGTCAGTAAATTCCCCTACTGTGCCAAAATAGAGTCCTGGTGTGGTGCTGTAGAGTAAGAACTGGACTGCTAACTCCAAGATGTGTGGTTCAAACCCATCAACCACTCCTGGGAACCTCTATACAAGTCAGAACCAACTTGATAACACTTAGCAACAACTGTGCCAAATTAAAGTCTTAAGAAAAGTAAGTAGGCATTAAGTAATATAAGGTAACTGAAGTAATGTTTTGAAGTAACTGAAGCACTGAAAACAGCTACATTGTGTAGCCCGAGACTATCCAGAATGGTTGTAACCCATTCAGATTACTATTGGCATCATGTTACAGATATTTATGGATTGATATGCACAGAAAAATGTGCCAAAAAACCACAGTATATTTTAACTTTTGTGAACTATGTTTTGTGGATAACTTTTCAGTTTTCCCAAAAGGCTGATACATTTCAATATTTGAATACATCAGTATTAATTTGCAGAGGTAACCTAACAAAGTACCATTATGTTTTGGTACATTATGTTTTGCATTTCAGTAACTTACAAGAAAGTTACTGAACAAAGAGTATCTACAATGATCACTTTACATATATTGGAGCACTTTACTTTTCTTTGGTAGTAATTATAGCTTACTTTCTGTGCTTCTTCTTCTTCATCATCATCATTATCATCATCATCATAGTTTGGGAACCATTTTATAAAATGCTCTGAATTTCAGATACTACTGAGTCCTCCCAGATATTACTTAACTGGAGCTTTGCAAGAAAGATAATCACTTTACAACAAAGCGTTTCGTACATCAATTGTATAAAGGAAGTCTTCTTACAACTTTACTAGGAAAATTATGTACCAAGAGTCCTGAATCAACAGGCACAAGGAATAATGAGCAGCACCTTTCTATAGATATGCAATCAGGATGTATTGATTATTACTGGCAATTGGAATGCAAGTGTTGGAAACAAAGAGGAAGGCTCAGTAGTTGGAAAATACGGCCTTGGTGATAGAAACCATGCTGGATTAAAGGATTAAAGAAATACCTGGGAATGTAGCGATAAAAGAAGGAAAGAAGTGATAAGACAACACATGTGCATCAGTAAAATGTTGGTACTATCCTGCAAAGGAAGAAGCATTTGTCAAGCTGAGGGACTGAAGAAAAAAATTCAAGCCTTGACATGAAATACTGAAGGATTCTGTGGTGAAAATATTGAATGATGCAGAAAGCATCAAAAGAAGATGGAAGAAATACACAGAGTCACTGTACCAAATAGAAATGATTGGTGTTCAATCATTTCCAGAGGTAGCATATGATCAAAAGCCCATGATACTGAAGGAAGAAGTCCAAGGTGCATTGAAGGCATTGGCAAAGAACAAGAATTAAAGGAATACAAATTGATATCTTGCAACAAACTAATGTAGCACTGGAGGCACACACTCATCTATGCCAAGAAATTTGGAAAACAGCTATCTGGCCAACTGATTAGAAAAGATCCATATTTGTGCTAATGCTAAAGAGAGGTGACTCAACGGAATTTGGAAATTATCAAACAATAGCATTAATATTGCATGCAAGTAAAATTTTGCTCAAGATAATCTAAAAATGATTGCAACAATACATTGACAGGGGACTTCCAGAGATTTATGTCAGATTCAAACAAGGACGTGGAATGAGGGATATCATTGCTGACGTCAGATGAATCTTGGCTGAAAGCAGAGAATAACAAAAAGATTTTACCTGTGCTTTATTAACTATGCAAAAGTTTTCGATTGTGTGGATCAAGACAAGCTATGGTTGACATTTTGGAGAATGGGTATTCTGGAACATTCAATTTTGCTCATGAAAGACCTGCACATAGACGAAGAGGCAGTTGTTGGAACAGAACAAGGGCACACTGAATGGTTTAAAATCAGGAAAGATGTATACCAGGGTTATATTCTTTTACCATATTTATTCAGTTTGTTTTCTGACTAAATAATCCAAGAAACTGGATTATATGAAGAAGAATGTGGCATCAGCATTGGAAGAAGACCTATTAATGTTCTACAATATACAGATGATACAACATTACTTGCTGAAAGTGAAGAGGACTTAAAATATGTGCTGATGGAATCAAAGATCACAGTCGGCAGTATGGGTTGCACCTCAATGTAAAAAAAAAAGTCTTCACCACTGGACCAAAACATAAGATCATGCATGATAAGTGGAAAAAAGATTGAAGTTGTCTATGGCTTCGTTTTGCTTGGATCCACTATCAAGATATAGATATGGAAACAGCAGTCAAGAAATCAAATAACGTATTGCATTAGGCAAATCTGCTGCACAATACCTCTTTAAAGTGTTCAAGAGAAAAGATGTCAGTTTGAGGACTAAGGTATGCCTGACCCAAGCCATGGTATTTTCAGTAGCTCATATGCATGTGAAAGTTGGACAATGAATAAGGACCATAGAAGAAATGATGCATCAGAATTATGGTATTGGAGAAGAATGTTGAAAGTTCCATGGACTGCTAGAAGAACAAGCAATATTAATAAAGACTGTTCTAGAAAGGAAATCATGAAAACAATACTTTCTACAATGTGGTGGTAGTGGTTGTGTGCCACCGAGTCACATCAGACTCATAATGACCCTGAATAGGATTTCAAAGGCTGTAAATCTTTATTGGAGCAGAAAGCCTTGTTTTTCTCCTGAGGAGCAGCTGATAGATTCAAACTACTGACCTTGCCATTAGAAGCCCAGCTCATAATCCACTACACTATGGGCTCCTTCTAGAGAGGGCAAAATTATAGACACAGTGGCTAGGTAACCCAAGCAGTTAAGTGTGGGCCATGCACACACTGTGGTCCCTCTTGAATATGTTGTATGCCTACCACTACTTGGACTTCTAGGACTTGGCCATCCCCTGCACCTTGCAGAAACTGGAGGTGACTTGGCTTAGCCCCAACTTCCCCAAGGCAGTCACCTGCCCAGGGACTGTCCAGTGCAGCTCCCCAAGAACAGAGATCTCCTTATCCAGAACCATTTTGTTGGTATTTGAAGTCAAGTACTTCATCAGTTGGCAGAACTCTTCCATTAAGGTCCCCTTCGATGCAGTTTTGAAGGTATTTTTGAAGTGGTCTCCTTAGGCCTTTCTGCTAGTGCCGGGTACACAGTTGTCCAAGCTGTGACTTATATGGCACCGACTTTTTTGCTGAGAATGTGTTAGCCAACATTGCAATTTCAGTGCCCTCTGGAGGAGCTTAGAGAGTTGTCAGAAGGAAAAAAGTTTTGGTAACAACTACAGCTGGGGAACAAATTAGCTTGCTACGCAGCTTTTCAAAAAAGCCAAAATGCCACATAATTGGGATCTGCTTATCTGAAGAAAAGTCTGTTTTCTTGAAGTCTCTTGACTGTGGTCATTCCATCAACTATAAAGCAGAGAATGTAGGTGCTGTCCTTAAGCAAGAACACCACAAAAGAGTTCTACAAGTTGTGGGAGAGGGAGCAGGCATGGAGACGGTCTGTTTGACTTGGTGTATGCATTGGCCACCAAAGAGCACTTGATCATAGTTGGGTATTTCTCTGTGTCGTGGATTGAATTGTGTTCCCCCAAAATATGTGTCAACTTGGCTGGACTATGATTCTCTGTGGTTTGGCAATTATATGATGATTGCCCAAGATGTGATCTGATGTGATAAACTAGTAAAAGGATTAAGGGTGGATAAGCACTGGACTACTAACCACAAAGTGGGCAGTTCAAACCCACCAGACGATCTTGGAAATGCTATACAGACTCAACAGCACACAACAACAGCACACAACAACATCATCCCTTTATCTCATCAAGATCCTGATCCAATGTAAAGGAGGAGTGGGGCATGCAACACTTTTTATCTTATAAGAAATGAAAGAGAAGTGAGCAAAGAAGAAGGGCCTACTGCCACCAAGAAAGAGCCAGGAGTGGAGTGCATACTTTGGACTTGCGGTCCCTGCACTGTGAAGTTCCTAGATCCAGGGAAAGACTGATGTCAAGACATATGATCTCCAAGGGATGCTAGGACTACAGATGATAAAAGGAGACAAGTACCTTTCTCCAGAGCCACTGGTGCTCTGAATTTGGACTTCTACTCTTCTAAACCAAGAGGAAGAAAATTCCTGTTTGTTAAAGCCATCCATTTGTGGTATATCTATTATAGCAGCTCTAGATAACAAAGTCTTACTACCAAATCTTTACCTGTGGAAGTGGGAACCTAGCCAGCAAAACTGCTAAAAAAAATCTTACAGCATCCAGGATTTCTTCCTGAATCATTAGCTTTCTAAGCATCAGACAGCCATCAACCACTTAGATGACACTTAGATCTCACCATCCTGGATTCTGAGGAG
>NW_006408621.1:8273541-8277684 GCF_000296735.1 Chrysochloris asiatica
ACCTCCAGGAAAGATGTGTGATCAAAAGGACCAAAAGCAGAAGTAATATAAATGCATAGACAAAAATCACCACTTTGGAACAGAAATGAAGCTGTGATCGACTATCCTGAGTTACACCGTCAGTGTGTGTGCAATTAGAAGCCTCCAGCAGGGGGTGGGGGTGTCTGCTTTCTCAGGCCTCTCCTCTAGTCACTACAGTTGAGGTGCACAGGTAGATATTGGGGAGTTAATGGGAGAAAGATTGTCCACTATTTTTGTCTCTGAAGGTCAGTTAGGTATCTGCATGTGCACAGTGCAATTCTTGGGATGGTTGAGTCCTTTTATGCTGGGGTTTTATAGATTGCTTTGAATTGGTCCTGCACAGGGAGCTCAGGCAGTGCAGTGGCCGTGAATGGGACCATGAACTGCAAAGTCAGCAGCTCAAAACCACCAGCCGCACCATGGGAGAAAGGCAAGGTGCTCAGCTCCCATACAGACCCACAGCCCCAGAAACCCCGCACAGGGTTGTCTGGAGTTGGAACCCGCTCCACGGTGCACCACCATGGAAGGGTCCCGCTGGGGAAACTTTCAGGTCTGTGTTAACTTGGCTCCGTGGGTGACGTTATAAGTCACCACCAAGCTCCCTCTCTCTGTACCATGGGAAAACTGTCCTGCCTAATGTCCGGGATGAGCAGTGAAGGTGGGTCAGGGAGAAAGAGGGAGAAATGTGTAGTCTCCCATGTCTTTTTTTTCCCAAATGCCTCTGCACCACTTTTAGCGTGGTTTTCTGAGCTGGACTGGCTTTAGCCCTGCCATCTAAACTCTGCCAGGGAGGGGTAGTCACTGAGGGAGTCCCGTCTCCAGATTGCTAACTTTCAGTATTTTCCTTAATATCTTGATTTTTTCACATGTGAGTGCGGGAAACTGACATCCTGGATCTTATGGTAGATCTGGGGCTCTAGAGTTGTTCTATGAGAGCTTCCTTTATGAGATCCCCCTCCCTTCTCACCGGATTGTACCCTACCTGTTTTTCACTGCTATCGCCCAAAACCATCGTCTCCTGTCATCTCTCTTTAGAATGGGCACAATATGGATCTTTTCCAATTAATGGGTCAGGTCTTTCAAATTTCTTGGTGTAGAAGAGTAAGTGCCTTCAGTACTTCATCAGTTTGTTGAAAGATTTCATGTTGTATTCTATCAATTCCCTGATGCTTGTTTTTCACCAAGGCAGCTTGAACTTCTTCCTTCAGAGCCATGAGTCCTTAATCATATGCTACCTCTTGAAATGGTTGAATATAGACTTTTTTTTTTTTTTTGGTATAGTGATTTTGTGTATTCCTTTTATCTTCTTTTAATGCTTTCAGCATCATTGAATATTTTGCCTATAGAGTCCTTTGATACTGAAAGTTGAGGCTTGAGAAATGCTGAGCATATTCTTCCTTTTTGTTTTTCTAATTCCAGTTCTTTGCATATTTCATTAAAATATTATACTTAGTCTTTTGGCTCTGCCTCTGAAATTTTCTGTTTAGTTCTTTTACTATCTTATTTCTTCCATTTTATTTAGCATCTGTACACTGAAGAGCCAGTTTGAAAGTCTCTTCTGACATCCATTTTGGTCTCCTCTTTTCTGTCTTTTTAATGACCTTTCACTATTTCCTGTATGATGTTCTTGATGTCATCTCACAACTCCTCTGGTCTTTGGTCATTAATGTCTAATAAATCAAATCTGTTATCAAAATGATCTTTAAATTCAGGTGGAATAATTCAAGGTCATCTTCTGGCTCTTGTGGACTTGTTATGATTTTCTTTAGCTTTAATCTGAACTTTAATATGAACAATTGATAATCTGTTCCACAGTCTGTTTTGGCTGATGATATGGAGATTCTTCACCATCTTTTCCCACAGTTGTAGTCAATTTGATTCCTGTGCATTCCATCTGGTAGGTCCTTGTGTATAGTCACCTATTATGTTATTTTTAAAATGTATTTGCAATGAATAAGTTTTTGGTCTTATAAAATTCTATCATGCAATCTCCAGCATCATCTGTATCACTAAGACCATATTTTCCAAATACTGATCCTTCCTCTTTGTTTCCAACTTTTACATTCCAATCACCAGTAATTATCAATACATCTTGACTGCATATTTGATCAATTTCAGACTGAAGAAGTTGGTAGAATCCTTCAATTTTATCATCACTGGCTTTATTTTGAATAATAGTAAGATTATTTGACTATTAAATGGTCTTTCTTCTAGGCAAATGGATATTATCCTATCACAGACAGCAGTGAACTTCAAGATAAATCTTGAAATGTTGTTTTTGATAATGAATGTGATGCCATTCATCTTCAATTTGTTGTTCCCAGCATAGTAAACCATATGATTGTCAGATTGTCAGTTCTATACAAGTCCATTTCAATTCTCTAATGATATCAATCTGGATGCATTCCATTTTGTTTATGACAGCCTCCAATTTTCCTACATTCCATGATCCAATTATTAATGGATGTTTGCAGCTGTTTCTTTTAAGTTGTGCCCCATCAGCAATTGAAGATCCCAAAAGGTTGACTCAATTCACTTCATTATGGCCAACTCTACTTTGAGGAGGCAGCTTTCCCCCAGTCATATTTTGAGTGCCTTCCAACCTGAGGGGCTCATCTTCTGACACTGTATCTGACAATGTTCCACTCCTATTCTTAAGGGTTTCAGTGGCTAAACATTGCAAACATTCTTCTGCCAACCTACCTCTTCTTGCATATTGCCCTTCCCATCACCCGAGTGAACATGTGTCTGCCCTCTAATCAGTTAATTACTCTCCTTTCCCTCCCACCTTGTAACCATCAAAGATAGTTTCTTTTAGCATGAAAACCTTTTCTTGAGTTATTAAAATAGTGGTCTCACACAACATTTGTCCTTTTGTGACTGATTAATTTCACTCAGCATAATGTCCTCCAGGTTCATCCATGGTATGAGATATTTTGAAGATTCATCATTATTCTTCAACGTTGCATAGAATTCTATTGAATGTATGTACCTGTTTGTTTATCCATTCTTCCACTGATGGACATTTAGGCTGTCTCTATCTATTCGCTATTGTGAATAGTGTTGCGATGAACATGGGTGTACATATATCTACTCATGTCATAGCTCTTATTTCTTGGATACATATGCAAAGTAGAGTGATTGCTGGGTCATAAGGTATTTCTGTCTCCAACTTTTTGAGGAAGCACCATACCATTTCCCACTGTGGTTGCACCGTTTTACAGTCTCACCAGCAATCTCTCCACACCCTCACCAGCAATTGTTGTTTTCTTGATTTTTTTTTTTTTTAACTTTGCTTATAATGCTGGGGTGAGATGATATCTGATTATTGTTTTGATTTGCATCTCTCTAGTGGCTAATGATCACAAACATTTCTTCATATATTTGTTGGTCACCTGAATATCTTCTTTACTGAAGTGTCTGTTCATGTCATCTGCCCATTTTCCAGCTGGGTTGTTTGTCCTTTTTCTAGTAGAGATTGTAGTTGTCTATAAATTTTAGAGATTCATTTGTCTGATATGTCACTGCAAAAAAAACTTTCCCAGTCTGTGGGCTCTCTTTTTAATCTTTTGGTGAAATCTTTTGATGCACATAAATGTCTAATTTTTAGAAAATCCCATTAATCTATTTTGTCTTCTACTGTTTGTGTTTTTAGTTATGTTTGACAGTATATCAGAGTCATGTGTCAAAGCTCCTAAGTTTGTCCCTATTTTTTCTTTGATGATCTTCATAGTTCTAGATTTTACATTTAGGTCTTTACGACATGTTGAGTTTGTTCTTGTATATGATATGAAATATGAGGATTGTTTCATTTTTCTGCATTTTCCAGTTTTGCCAGCACCATTTGTTGAAGAGACTAGTTCTACAGTTAATGTGTTTTGGCATTTTTGTCAGTTGATTACATGTGTATGAATTTACTTTTGGATTCTCAATTCTGTTCAATTTTTCTCTATCTCTATCATTGTACCAGAGCCAGGTTGTTTTGACCACTGTAGCTATGAAATAGATTTTGAGATTAGGAAGTGAGAAGCCTCCAAATTTGTTCAATAATTTGCTTAACTGAGGTCTCTTTCCTTTCCATATAAGTTAGTGATCAGCTTTTGTTATTTTTTTTTTTTTTTT
>NW_006408621.1:8277897-8291331 GCF_000296735.1 Chrysochloris asiatica
AAACTTTTTGCATCTGTGGTCATGAAGCTTCTTGGTCTATAATTGTTTTTTATAGTTATGTCTTTGACTAGTTTTGGGTATGAGGGTTATGCTCAATTCATAAAATATATTTAGGAATTTTCCATCCTTTTCTATGTTCTGGAATAGTTTGAGTACAATTGGTTTCAGATCTTCTCTAAATGTTTGGTAGAATTAACCAGTAAAGCCATCTGTGCCCAGACTCTTTGTTGTTAATTTTTAATGATTTGCTCAATGTCTCCCTTTGTTATAGATATGTTGTATGTTCAGGTTTTCTACTTCATTCTGTGTTAATTTAAGTAGGTCGTGTTTTCTAAGAATTTATCCATTTCTTCTAGATTTTCAATTTTTTTGGAGTACAATTCTTTATAGTATTCTGTCATTATCCTTTTGATTTCTGTTGAGTCTGTTGTGACATCACCAATATAATTTTTATGTGTATTATTTGCATCCTTTTTTTTTTAATTTTTCCTCTTCTTTAGTTAGATTTTCCACTGGTTTTTCAATTTTACTAATTATTTCAAAGAACCAACTTCTTGCTTTGTTGATTCTTTCTACCGTTTTTCTGTTTTCTGCTTCATTTAATTCTACTCTGAACTTTATTATTTCTATTCTTCTGGTGGCTATAGATTTACTTTGTTGCTTTTTTTCTAATTGTTGGAGATATATAAATGTATTGGTTTGGTTTCTTTTTTCCTTGGGGATGTGTGTTTATTGCTGTAAATTGGCCTCTCAGTATTGCTTTTGCTGTGTCCAAAGGTTTGGGTATGTTGTATTTTCATTTGTATTTGATTCAAGGAATTTTTTATTTCATTTTTCATTTGTTCAATTACCCAGTAGCTTTAAATCAGGGTGTTATTCAACTTCCATGTATTTGTTTTTTTCCTTAATCTTCCTATTGTTAATTTCTAATCTTATATAGCATTATGATCTGAAAAGATGCTTTGCAGTATTTTGATGTCTTTAAATTTATTGAGACTTTTTTGTGGGCTAAAATTTGGTCTATTCTGTAGAACATTCCATGTGCACTAGAAAATAATGTGTATCTGATGCTGTTGGGTTGAATGCTCTGTATATGTTTATGAGGACAAGTTGGTTGATTAGGCTCTTTAGTTCTTCTGTGTCTTTGTTGAGTTTCTTTCTAGTTGTTATATCCTTCATTGTAAATGGTGTATTAAAGTATCTTAAAATTATTGCAGGGAGTCCAGGTGTGGCACTGTAGAATAAGCACTAGACCGCAAGGTCGGTTTGAACCGGAAGGTCAGCGGTTC
The DNA here is from genome assembly GCF_000296735.1 of Chrysochloris asiatica. Taxonomy (NCBI): domain Eukaryota; kingdom Metazoa; phylum Chordata; class Mammalia; order Afrosoricida; family Chrysochloridae; genus Chrysochloris; species Chrysochloris asiatica. Next base: position 8,279,187 of record NW_006408621.1, read on the forward strand.
ATACTTCCACCCACTTCTCAGAAACTTTACACAGGTCACCATGAGTCAAAACTAACTAAACAGCACTAAACAACAGCATTATTGTAGAGTTGTCTGTTTCTTTCTTCAATTCTATTAGTTTGATTTATGTATTTATTAATTTTGAGGCTCTTTTATTAGGAGCAGAGAGATTTATTATGGTTATGTCCTCCTGTTCAATGGGTCCTTTAATTATGCAATAAAGTCCTTCTTTGTCACTTATACTGGTTTTTGCCTTAAAGCCTATTTTATCAGACATTATAATTGCCACCCTAGCTCATTTTTTTTGCTGCTAGCTTGATATTTGTTTCCATCCTTTTATTTTTAATTTAGGTTTGTCTTTGTGTGTAAGATATATCTCTTTTAAACAGCATATTGAGGGATCCTGTTTTATTATCCACTTATCCACTCTGTCTCTTGACTGGTACATTTAATTCATTGACGTTCAGTGTAATAGTTGAGTTATGAATTCATTCCTGGTCTGGCACTGTAGGCTAAGCACTGGACTTCTAACCTCTAGGTTGGCAGTTCAAACCCATAAGCCACTCATTGGAAGCCCTATACAGGGTCACTGGTATGTTGGTACAGGATAATTCATGGGCTTATAGAGTCAGTTTGAACCACAAGGTTGACAGTTCAAACCTACCAGCTGCTCATCAGAAACCCTAGACAGGGTCACTATGAGTCAGAACCGACTCAAAAGCATGTAACAACAACATGTATTGATTGCAGTTATTCTACTGTGTACTTTTTGTGGTGCTACTGGTTTCTTTGTTCCACATAATTTTCTGTACTGCATTAATTTTGTGCATTTCCTTGTCAATTTCTTCCGTGCTGGTGTTTTAATATTTACTAAATCTTTATGATTTTCCTTTTTCTTGATTTGATGTGAAGGTGTATTAATTTTCTTTGAGGTTACTCTGGAATTGATTAATTTCTTCCTCAGTTTAAAACAATCTTTTTTTATCTTGAAATCTATTTGAGTTCCTCACCATTTGGAAGTTATGTAGTTATACTTTTCCCTCTTTTTGTTTTGTAGTTGTCTCTATTATAAATTGATATCTCTGGTTCCCTATTTCCAGTCTTGTAGGTTTGTTTTGTGGCAGTATAGGAAAAGCACTTGATTGCTACCTACAAGGTCAGTGGTTCAAACCCACCAATCATTCCTCAGAAACCCTACTATACAGGGTCACTGTGAGTGAGAACTGACACCACAGCACTTAATAACAACTACTAAAGATTTGTTTTATTTTATTGTTATTTTTGTTCTTAAGTGCTGTCAAGTTGGTTCCGACCCACAGCGATGCTGCATAAGGTTTCTGAGGAGTGGTTGGTGAATTTGAACCACCGACCTTGAGATTCAAACTGAGCTTATGGTTCAGTGCATTATCCTGCAGTGCCAAACCAGGACTGTTTTACTTTGGATACTTCTATATCTGGATTGAATTCTGGGTGGCATTGCTGTGCATGTCAATATTAGGTTGTTGTCTGCTGTTTTTAGTTCTAAGTCCAAAGGACTCCCTTTAGTATTTTTTGCTGAATTGATCTGGTTATTACAAATTCATTTTAATTTCTGTTTATCTGGGAATTTTCTAATTTTGCCATGAGATCAGTTTGAACTGCAAGGTTGGCAGTTCAGATTCACCAGCCGCTTCTTGGAAACCCTATACAGCATGTCTATGAGTCGGAACCAATTCAACAGCACTTGACAACAACACAACTGGAGGGACAGTTTTGCTGGGTATATGATTCTTGGAGTCCAGGTGTGGTGCTGTAAGATAAGCAGTGTATTGCTAACCTCAAGGTTGATGGTTCAAACTCACCTTGGAAATCCTTTACAGGGTTGCAATAAGTTGGAACCAGCTTGATGACACTTAATAACAAAATGATTCTTGGTTGGCAATTATTTTTCTTTCAGAGTTGTGTATGTGTCTTTGCATTACCTTTTTGCCTAGATGGTTTTTGTTGAGAAATCATAGCTTAATCTTATTGGCTGTCCTTTGTAGGCAACTTTTTGTTTTTCTCAAACTGCTCTGTGGATTCTTTCCTTGTCTTTGATTTTGGAAAGTTTGATTATGATGTGTCTTTTGATTATCATGTGATTTTCTTTGTGGGGGTCTTCTCTGTTTAGAGTTCAGTCGGTTTCTTGAAATCTTATCTTTTCATCTTTCATAATGATAGGGAAGTTTTTTTCAACAGCTTTTAGACTATCTTTTCTGTGTTTTTCCTTGTCACTTCCTGTTCTGGAATTCCAATCACCCATAAATTAATCCTCTTCATGATGTCCCACTTGAATCTTAGGCTTTCTTCCAATTTTTTCTCTTTTGGGATTGTTCCTTTAGCTTATTGTTAAGAGATTTATCTTCAAGTTCACTAATTTGAGCTTCCATTGATTCAAATCTACTCCTTTGCCCTTTCAGTGTATTGTCCATTTCTGATATCTTAGTATTAATCTTCTGGACTTTTAAATTACAGGTTTTGTGTTGTCTCTAATCCTTTATCTATCGTGTTTGTTTTTCCTGTGATGTTTTCCTGACTTTTTCTTCGTTTTCCTCAACCTTTCTATCATTCTGACGTAACTAAATATCATTCTCTTGAATTTTTTTTCAAGTAGTTCCAATGTCTTTATATCCTCAAATGTTTTCTAGCTCTACCTCTTGGTCACTTTTTGAGCCACTCTGTCTTGTTTTTTGTGTGTGTGAACAGAAATTGTTGCTTCAGAGACATTTAGGTGTTGTTGTATTTGTATTTAATTGATGGTTGTATGTTGGTGTGTTCTTAGGCACCCACCAACTAACTACCTATGTGATTAGAAGATGGAAGCATGTGTACCATTCTCTATTCACTGTTAATGCAATTCAGTTTAGAATGGGTTTGGCTGATGTTGGCTGCTGTCATTGATTAGGTGCCTAGCAACTGGTATTGGTTCTTGTCCAGTGGGTGGGGCTACAGAGGGTATGGTGGTGGCTGGGCTATTGGGCTTGGCTGCTGTCCCCTGTAGGTTGAGTCAAGAAGAGAAACACTCACACAAGAAAGAAAAGGAAAGCAAACAAACAAACCACAGTGAAAAAATAAATTAGTAAAGAAAAAGAAAAAATGCAGGCAAAATCTAGAAAAAGAATACAGGAGAAAAGAAGGACAGAATTAAAAAAAAAATTTTTTTTAACACAGAAGAAAAAATAAGAAGGAGTATAAAAAGAAAGGAAAAGAATTAAACACAATTTGGAGAGGAATGAGTTAAAGGAAAAGAACTAAACACAATTTGGAGAGGGATGAGTTAAACTCTACCAGAGAGTAGTAAAGAAAAGACAAGTGAAAAAAAGAAAGAAGCAGCTGGGGTTGGGAAAGAGAAGCAGAAAAAAAGAAAAAGAAAAAAAAAAAAAAAGGAATGAAAGAGGAGATAGGCAGGATAAAAAGCAAGGGAAGGTAAAGAGAAGAAGAAACAAAAACAAGGAAAGGAGAAACCAGGGCAGATGCCAGATTCAGAGAGGAGAAAATTCTGGAGTCTCCTGCCAACCCAGGACCTCATGTCATGGACGGGCAAGGGCTGAGACAGTTCTGGTAGATCTAGACATTGTCTGTTCTGGGCACCCAATCTAGAAGTCATTCATGCAGACCCCAAAGCAGCTGGGGGATCAGGGTATTTTAATCCCAGAGGGCAGCCTTGGGCGAGAGGTCCCGCTTGTCCAGGACTGGCCAGAACCAGCTCTGCAGGTCCGCTGCAGGCCACCTCTGTGAGACTCCAACCTCTGGAAGAGCGGGAGCTTTGCTGGGGGTGTACACAAGTGGAGACTAGCCATGCCTCTGGTTCCCAAGGGAGTGTGGAGAACAAGAAAAAAATTGCACCTTTATCTCCAAGAGTCACCTGTTGTTGTTAAGTGCCCTCAAGTTGGTTCCGACTCATAGCGACCCTGTATAGAGTTTCTGAGGAACAGCAGGTGAGTTTGAATGGTCAACCTTGTTATTCATAGTCCAGTGCTGATCCTACAGCATCACAATGCCAATATGCTGTCTTGTCTCGGAAGCCACTCACAGAAGTTTAAGATGGCTGTGTTGTGTCTGGCACAGGTCATCAGTCTGTCTCATTTTTTCATCGCATCTGTTCAACTTCTCTCCCTAGTAAGTATTCAATCTACTTCTCTATCACTTCATCTGAAGTTCAGGGTTCAGAACTATCATTTGCATTTGTCTCATTTGGTTTTCCTTACCTTTGTGGTAGAGGGTCTGTATTGCATTATTGACTACTCCTGCATATTGCTGCCACTAAATTTAGATTTGATACAACTAGAATACTTCCAATTACAGAGATGTTCAAAAGATAAAATACAGAAGTTAGAAGGATGTGAAAATTGGTGTGCTGATATTTTTTATCAGGCCAGTACCAAAGGCAAATTTTATGCTAATTTAAACATCTGATGAAAGGTGAGGGCAATAAAAACATAGACTTGAAAAACCATCAGGGGATGAGACAACAATTGTGGACACTTTCATAGACATTGTTGTTGTTTGTTGTTAAGTGTGGTCAAGTCAGTTCTGACCCATAGTGACTCTGTATAGGGTTTCTGAGAGCAGCTGGTGAGTTTGAAGCACCAATCTTGCGGTTCAAACCACCTTTGCAGTCCAGTGCATTAATCCCCAGCGCCACACTAGGACTCCTTCATGGGCACAACAAGTGATTGTTTACTTGTTTTCTGTTGTTTTGAGTCTTTCATTCCCATCAAGTATGTGACCAAAAATTCTAACATCCAAGAATGAGCTATAAACATAAGAGTTGGGATTCCCTGAGCCAAGCTGTCAAAATGTCAAGACTAAAAAGAAGTAAAAAAGATAGAGTGAAAGGTGAATCGATTTCCTGGCCCTGGTTTCACAATTAAGCATGAGACAACTGGTGTCACTATGCAATATGCCCTGGACTGCTGACCACAAGGTTAGTGGCTCAAACCCACCAGCCATTCCTCAGAAACCCTATACAGGGTTGTTATGAGTTGGAAACAACACTAGAGTACTTAACAAATAAACAAACAAACAAAAAACACGTCTGACTTCTGGTTCCATCTAGGCCCACAATGATATTCCTAGAGAATTCGTCTCTAACCAACTGATCCCAGGACAGAAAAAATGAAGAGATGGACGGGAAGCAATTTTTCATCCAGTGGAGCTTTAAACCATTGTCAACACTGTAATTATATTATGCTTGCTGGTTATTTGGATAATTTATCTGATAAGGTACATGGGATCATTTAAAAACTAAATTAATCTGGTCACTTATGAAAACATTCAGCTCATTCATGTGTGGAGCAATAATGTGTAAAAGTGTCACTGCATCCAAATTGTAGCCATGTGTGACTTGACTTTTTAATTTCGGAGAAAGAAAATGGTTAAGTTTGAAGGGTTATATTTCTCTCTGTCACTTTCACTCTGAGGACTAATGCATTCCTGCTGGTGATGCAGTGGCTTGGGGAGGCAAGCAGAGAGGTGGTTTGGTACACTTCCAAAGCTGTGTGTGAGTCTTCACCACATGAAGCCTTCACCAATCATGGTTCTGTGGGGGAGATACTTGGAACCATGTTGAAACAGGGGGCTGGGAGTGCCACGTGGTAACATTCAGACTTTCCCCTGAGATCTCTAAGCTCTTCTTAAATATGAATTATTTTAAGCAGCTTTAACTACAGAGCTGAAGGCTCAGTTATTCATTCATATATTCATGCAAGATTCATATATTCAACAACATAGGACCTATTTAGTATGTTTCAGATCTTGTGCCAGGGGCTGGGGACTCTTTCATGAGTTCTCTGAAAAGCAGTGAACTTAAGGCAAAGCCTTCATTTCCCTTTTCAGCCACCCATTCTAGAATTTACTCTCTTAGGCAGCATTTCAGGTAGTTACACCTACTTGCCTAATGAGAAGACCTAGAGCTTTATCCCTGAGAAGGCTAAGTCCTCATCAAACTACAGCTATTGCAGTTGACCATTTATTGCTATCAGTGAGCATGGAAGCATCAAGACATGTCCCAGTGAAAGGTGTCAACTCCACCATAAAGGATTCTAGAATACCTGATCTGTCAGCATATCACCTTGCATTTCCTAGATTCTAGTCATATTCCTCAATGCCACTATGTAGGAGCAACCCTAGCTCCTCATGGCAATTAGTGTTCATTTCACCCATCAATATACCAATTCTTTTCGTTGACAGTTGACTGACATGAGGAGTGTAACATGACCTGGAAGCTGTCATTTCAAGTTCAGTGATGCCTGGTTTCTCTTATGGGAACCAGGACTTTAAATATCGCAGAGCCTAATGTTGCAAGCTTTAGAAGCAGTGATTGATTGTGAGTCCAGATCTGTTTCTTTCCTCTTTTTTTTCTTTTTACCTTTTTAATGTGATTAGTGAAGGTTTACAGACAAGATCATCAGCATAACATTCAACAAATAATATATTTTTGTTTCATCTCAATGATTGCAATCCCCTCCAAATCTAGTCCTATCCCTTAGTTCCAATGAATGCTAGTTATTGAGGACATAGGTCACTGATTGAATGCATATACTGCACATATACTGCACACTGGAGAACAACACCCTAATCTTACAGGTTATTGCCCCCCAGCTACCACCCTAGATGACCTCCAGTAGTTTTCCCACTGTCCCCTTAGATTAACTACTTCTGGGTGATCCAGGATATGCTAAGACCAGTAAATCTCATGGCTATGTGCAAGATACCATGCTGACAGATCAGGTATTCTATAAGCCTTCATGGAGGAGTTGACAGAGACACTGTGGGCAGGAAAGGCAAATGCCTTCTCAGAGTAGGTTATCAAATTTGGCAAAGAGAAATTAAAATTGAAATCAATCTTCCAATTAGTGGCTGATCTGGTCTCTTCAAGGAATGCTGTCATATTAATGGCTCAGCATTATTTATCTGCATCCACAAGATGAGAAATCCACAAGAAGATGGAAGTAATACATAGAGTCACTATACCAAAAAGGATTGGTTGATGTTCAACCATTTCAAGAGGTAGCATATAATCAAGAACTAATGATATTGAAGAAAGATGTCCAAGTTGCTCTGAAGGCATTAGCAAAATACAAGACTCCAGGAATTGATGAAATAGAAATGGAAATGTTTCAGCAAACTGATAGAGTACTGGAAGCGTTCACTCATCTATGTCAAAAAATTTGGAAGACAGCTACCTGGCCAACCAATTGAAGAGATCTATATTTGCGCCCATTCCAAAGAAAGGTGATCCAACAGAATGCAGAAATCATTGCATAATAGTATTAATATCACATGCAAGTAAAATTTTGCTGAAGATAATTTTTAAATTATATATCTACCTCATCTTTGAGAACTTCCTTTACAGTGGAAGTTCTCTGGTAGGCACTAATGAGGCAAAGATAGACATGCTTTTTACCTACAAACCATAGGTTCATGCCTCTTCCTCAGATTTCCTTGTCATGAGTCTTCCAATCTAGTTCTTTCTAAGTCCTGACCAAACAGGGAGCTAGCAGGAATTCAAGCTGGATTCAGAAGAGCATGTGGAATAAGGGATATCATTGCTGATGTTAGTTGGATCTTGGCTGAAAGCAGACAATACCAGAAAGGTGTTTGTTGTTGCTCTTGTTAAGTGCCATCGAGTCAGTTTTCACTCATCATGACCCTGTATAGGGTTCCTGAGAAACGATTGGTGAGTTTGAACTGTCGACCTTGCAGTTAACAGTCCAGTGCTTATACTGCAGCGCCACAACAGGACCCCAGAAAGATGTTTACTTGTGTTTTATTAACTATGCAAAGACATTCAACTATGTTCATTATAACAAATTATAGATAATATTGCAAATAATGGGTATTCCATAATACTTAATTGTGCTCATAAGGAACCTCTACATAGACCAAGAGGCAGTCATTCAAACCAAATAAGGAGATACTGAATCCAAGGATGCATCCTTTCACCACACTTATTCAATCTATATGCTGAGCAAATAATCCAAGAAGCTGGAATAGATGAATAAGAACATGGCATCAGGATTGGAGGAAGACTAATTAACAACCTTCAGTATGCAAATGACACAACCTTGCTTACTGGAAGCAACGAGGACTTGAAATACTTATTGATGAAGATCACAGTGAATTGCACCTCAGTATAAGGAAACAAAAATCCTCACAACTGAATCAATAAATAGCATCATGATAAATGGAAAACAGATTGAAGTTATCAAAGACTTCATTTTGTTTGGATCCACAATCAACTTTTATGGAAGCAGCAATTAAAAAAAAAAAATCAAACAATGTATTGCATTAGGAAAATCTTCTGCAAAAGAATTTTTTCAAGTTTTAAAGAACAAAAGATGTCAGTTTGAGGACTAAAGTGCACCTGACCCAAGCCGTGGTATTTTCAATAACCTCATATGCATGTGAAAGTTGGACAATGAATAAAGAAGACTAGGGAATAGTGCATTTGAATTATGCTGTTGGAGAAGAATAATGAAAGTAGCATAGTCTGCTAGAAGAACAAACAAATCTGTCTTGAAGGAAGTACAACCAGAATGCTCCTTTGAAGTAAGGATGGCAAGATTTTGTCTCTCATAGTATGGGCATGTTATCGAAGGAACCAGTCCCTGGAGAAGGACATCATGCATGGAAAAATGGAGGGTCAGTGAAAAAGAAGAAGACACCCAACAAGGTGGATTGACACAGCAGTGATAGTAGCAATGGACTCAAACATAACAACAATTATGAGGATGTTGTAGTTCCAGGCAGTGTTTTGTTCTGTTGTGCATAGGGTCACCATGAGTCAGAACCAACCCAGCAGCACCTAACAAGATGACACATCCTGTCTACCTCATCTTTGAGAACTTCCTCTGCAGTGGAATTTCTCTGGTAGGCACTAATGAGGCAAAGGTAGACATACTTTGTGCCTACAAATCACAGGTTCTTCCTCATGCCTTTTCCTCAGATTTCCTTGTCATAAGTCTTCCAATCTGGTTCCTACCAAACAGCCAAGCCATTCAACATTGCTGTATCACAGGCCACTTCCTCTTTATCAAGTGAACAACCAAATGTGCTGCTTGTCTGTCTGCCCACAGGAAGTGTGATTCCTCATCACTTTCCATTGAATGACCTGTGAGAAAGGCTATCTTGTGACAGAAGTCCATTTTCAGTAGCACCTGTACCCTATGATCATTCTCTTCTCGTGTGCTGGTCAATACTAGGTAGTTGGTTAATTTTCTGAATGTGATAGATACAGGGAAGAGATGGGGTCGGAGTGAAGCTCTTTGGCTTTTCCTTGGTGGCCCACCCAGCGAGATTGAGAAATCCACAGTTTCTCCTGTAAATTCCTTCCCCAATGGGTGATCACTACTATTCTAACAGCTAGCCAGAACATGACACCCTCTACAGAGCAGATCAGAAAAGTGTCTGTGTGCCAGACCCCACTCTGCCACGCTTCAGGGGCACACTTTAGGCTGCGGTTGTTATTGCCATTTGAAAGCCGTTGCAATAGAAGAATGAAAAACCACAATCTGGTTTAGACCAATCCTGGCTCACAGGCTGTGTTCTAGCCAGCTGAGAGATTGGCATTCCTAGGAGAATACAAGAGTTAAGAAATAAAAGCTCTGCCTTGTGTTGATTTTTCCAGGGATTTAAAAGTTGCTGGATGCTTCAAAGTATTGAGTGACTAATTTCCCTTATTTTCCCCTTAAAATCTCACATGGTAAGCATTTATTTCCTGAAAGCCTGCCAAAAGAGTAATTTCCCCCCTAAGTTGGAATATTATTTCTAAATGTAAAATGAAGTTCTGATAGCAAATATTATCAATGTAGGAACTTGAGTATACATTCAGCAACTTAAAAAGTATTACCTTCTTTTGGTTTCGAAACTTGGGAGTTAAAAGAGAGAGAGAACTTCTAAATGTTTCTGAGGAACTTACTTTTCTCTGAAATTCAGCCTTGCTAATTGGATAGGAATGGTCAATCCAGGACACCTGGCAAGTCCAAGTAAAAATATGCCTATGATTTGTTTTTAGTTGTGTTGTTACACCTTTAGAGCCAAGGCTGCAGGTTGGCAGTGCCTGGAGAAAGAAGGGAACTAAACACCACCCATACCTCCCCTTTTAGAGAGGCCTCCAGACAGAATCTGGAGAAGGCCCCACTGGAACTAGCCCAAGCCAGGCCTCCCTCTGCTGCCCTGAAACAGAGCAGCACCTTCAATACGTCTAGATATGACTGCATGTATGCAAAAAGATTTCCTAGACTGATGCATAAGGACTGTCTCTTTCAAATCCATAATGTAGTATGGAAGATGGTGAATAGTATGAGAACCATGATGTGTTTTTGCCATTTAGTTAAAATGTAGATCTTTCATTCCAGAGAAGTCCCTAGGTGGTGCACACAGTTAATGCACTTGGCTACTAACCAAAAGGTTGGAGGGTCAAGTCTACCCTGAGGTACCTGAAAGAAAGACATGGTAATCTACTTCTAAAAATTCAACTATTGAAAACCCTGTGGAGCAGAGTTCTACTCAGACACACGTGGTACTGGTTTCATTCCAGAAAATTGCTGATTGCGGGGGCTCAGGACCATAGTCTCAGGGGACACCATGGTCAATGAGCATACAAGTGGCACACAAAAACTATGTTCTGCATCCTCCTTTGGTGAGTAATGACTGGAAACTTAAAAGCCCATATATGGCCATCTAAGGTGCAACTATTGGTCTCTCCCTATTTGGAGGAAAGAAAAGTGATGAAAATGTAAAACACTTGGAAACAATTAGCCCAATGGCCTAATAGACCACAAGAACATCAGTGTCCATGACCCTGAGACTCAGTTACCACTACCAAGTACTCTGAAAGGGATCACATTAGAAGGTCCTGGATAGAGTGGAAAAAATTATGCCAAACAACTAGTATGCAATGACTTTAGGACCATGCAAGTTTAGTTTTTGGCCCATATTTCAGAGTGAGGAAAATAGTCCTAGCTGTTTGGCAGTTCTCTTCCTCATGGTGATTCAGAAATCCAGGCTCCATCCATGTCGCAACTGTGCCATTTCCTAGGGGCTTGCCAACTTCTGCATGGAAACACTAGGAGAGAAACAAATATGAAAAGGGAACATCTGTCTCTTAAAATTTTTGAATCAAAAGAGACACAAAAACTTCAATGCACAAACCATTGGCTAGAACTTCCTTACATGGCTATGCCTACCAGCAAAGAAGGCAAAAAATGTAGTCTAGGTACATGCACAGGAAAATTAGGTAATGGATTTTATAGTGAATAGTTAGCCATGTGCTTGGAAGCAGATAAATGCTTAACTCATCTCTGTATAAGACCCTTCTCTATAGTTATCTGCTGTGCATTGCAAGACTACTAGTGAGAAAACATCAATGATGTACATGAATGCAAACATGAGTACTAAGATAATGGCAGTTGTTCTGGGTCGTCAAGTCAGTTCTGACCCATGGCTACCTGTATAGGGTTTCTGAGGAGCAACTAGTGAGCCTGAATCACAAACCTTGAGGTTCAAACTCATTTTGCAGTCCAGCGCATTAACCCACAACACCACCCCATACTAAGATAATAGTAGAAATAATACTATTATAATAATAAACATTTATTGAGAACTCATGCATACCCTTTTAAGTCATATATAAAATTACATTAAAAATCTCACTTAGTCCTCAGATGTTTTGTGTAATATTTTGAATGAGGGAAAAGGTTAAACAACTTACTGAAAAATCACATAGCTGGTAAATGATAGGGGTGGGATTCTAAGTTCACCCACCATGTTTTGCTACCTCCCTGAGTGGTACGTTTAATCACAACTTTTTATTCATGCACACAAGAAGCCAGCTATCTTAGGTTAGATGTTGTTGTTGTTGTCAGGTGCCATCGAGTCGGAACCGACTCATAGCGACCCCATTGCACAGCAGAACGAAACAATGTTCTATCCTGGGCCAACCTCACTACCGCTGCCACACTTGAGTCCATCAATGATGCCACCTGGCTGATCATCTTGTTAGGAGTCTTCCTCTTTTTCTCTGACCTTCCACCCTACCCAGCATGACATCCTTCTCCAACGACTGTTTCCTCCTGACAATATGTCCAAAGTAGGAGAGACGAAGCTTAGCCATCCTGGCCTC
>NW_006408621.1:8293486-8334918 GCF_000296735.1 Chrysochloris asiatica
ATTATCCTGTCACTTATAGCATTGTACCTCATGACTGATCTGGATATGTTCTTTTTGACGATGAATGCAACACCATTCTTTTTCAATTTGTCATTCCCTGTTCTCCAAATTCATATCCACACAGAACTTCAAAATATGACTTTGAGTCTTTGCAGATGTAATTAACTAAATGTGAAACTAATAAGGCCATATCGTTTAAGAATACTCTTTTTCCTCAGGAAAACAGAATCATAATTTAACTTGGAAATTTCCAGCATCTCAACAACTGGAAAACTGCTCAACATGCAAATAAAAGAAAAAGGAAAAATAATAATTAAGAAATGTTTATACTATAAAACTAGGTGAAAGTCTATCTCCAATTTTTTTAGAAAAAATGAAAAGAATGTTGGGGATATAATCCCTCAAAACATCTGCTCCCACATGGCATGCTCAAACAGGAGTACATTTAGAATTTTAAGAAAGGAGTATTGCTTTCCTGCTTTGCCCATTGTGGGTACCAGAATCCTCTCTGAAGCTGTTTGGGCTGGGGTTGTTTTTACTTTCAAGGTCCTTTGGGCTCTTTAAATACAGCTGCTCATTGACCTATGAGCTTAGAGTTTTCTGTTTTCTTGGCCATGCAACTCTCTCTAACTTAGGAGTGCTATCTTGAAACTAACTGTACATACTCTTCCAGTGACTTTATCTCTGGGTCAAAGGAGATGGATTGATTTTGCTCCCTTTGAAAGGAAGAATCACTTCCTCATTGAGGTTCAAGCTAAAAATCCTTATCTGCATTGCATAGAGCAATGGTTCTTTCAATATAACATCAGCAGTAAACCTCCCTCTGTCTCACTTCCACTCTCACCTAGACAGTCTAAGAAAAAATATTCAGGACTTTGCTCTGTATATCAACAGGGACAACAACACAGTCAAATGAGTCAGGGAGGGTTAATAACAACATTTGGTGATTACTCTCAGTCTTAAAACTAAGGATTTGATGAGTTAGAGAAGAAAAGAAAGGCACTCGGGACAAAAGCAAATGTATATGCCAGTTATTCGACATAAAAGGAACAGAGAGTATCTCATTCTGATTGAAGAGTATTTTGTTGGGAGGAGAGACAAGATAAGAAAAGTATATATATATATATGTTTAGTACTTTGGTGTCACATACACACAAGTTCAGAGTATAAAGATTTTTAAAAGTTCTCTACCTTTTCCCTCATCTGTAAACAATATCTCAAAAAGAAAGAAAAAAATGAGATCATGTATATAAAGTATAAAAGAAAATGATGACATATGATATGTGCCTAAATCAAAAACAAAACCAAATACATTTCCATCTAATCGATTCCAACTCATAGTGACCCTTTATAGGTTTCCAAGACTAAAGATCTTTGAGTCTCATTTTCGCCCAAGGAGCAGCTAGCTGGTGGGTTTGAACCTCCAACCTTGTGACTAGCAGTCTAATGCCTACCCACAGCATCACCAGGACTCTTGTTGTTAAGGGCCATTGAGTCAGTTTTGACTCATAGTAACCCTGTATAGGGTTTTCGAAAGAGCAGCTGGTGAGGTTGAACTGCCGATCTTGCAGTTCGAACTGACCTTGCAGTCTAGAGTGGTAACCTGTAGTACCCCACCAGGACTCCAAACAAGAGTAGTTGTTGTTAAGTGCCGTCGAGTTGGTACTGACTCATAGCAACCCTATATAAGCTGGTGAGTTTTAACCACTCAGTTTGAACTGCAAGGTTGTTGGTTCAAGCTCACTAGCTGCTCCTAGGAAAACCTACAGAGGGTAGTTATGGGTTGAAACTGACTCGACGGCACTTAACAACAATAAAGTTTTAGATTTTGGGCCAGATTATGAATAGTATTGAATGGCAAACTAATAGTACTAGGTCCTAAAAGTTATTTGGAGCTACCCAATTATTTTTAGCTGGGGAATGGACTGATCAGAATTCTGTTATTAAAGATGGCATTTAAGTACAGAGCAGTGTGCTAAGCATGGTGGGAAAGATGTTTGAGTAAAAATGCTGTCTTAGATTCCCAGGATATAATTTGTTGCCATCAACACTGACAATTTAGTGTGGATCTGATACTGACTTCAAAACAACAAACCCTTTGTTACTTTTTATTTACAAAATGGGTGGAAGGAAGCTGAAGTTGGGCCCAGAAAGAGCTTGTAGATGGAAAGTCTAACCAGAATCAAGTGGCAGGAACCTCTTCTAGCCCCGAGGGTAAAATACTTCATTTTTCTACTGCAATGTATTATTAAAATAATATGTGCTAGAATAAAGGTCAGAACACCTTAGGAAATAAACAATAAACAGTAATTCTCCTGATGTCACTTACTTAAATTGACATAAACAGCTGATAAAGGAATTCCTTGAAGGAAATACGACACCCAAATCAAAATGACCTGTCTACACTTCTACAGCATGTGTTGCTTAAAACTAATGAAAATAAAGTATTCTGACATAACACTACATATGCCATGTTGTATAATAATAGCTTGAAATTTACATTGACTAAGACAGCTGAGGATCAGTACCAGAAGCCACTTCTACTGGGAATGTATCTAAATACAAAAGGTTCACTTTCTGTCTTTAGTGTCATTCCACCCCCTTCTCCACACACACACACTTTAATTACTTTGGAAGAGATTTCCATGTAAATGCTGTCCTCTTGTGGTCAGGACCAGTTATTTCAAATAAGGTATCATTTCAATAGAATTTAAGATAATTTGTGTTATTCTGAATAGAAAAAGGCAAAATAAATGATCACATTTTCTTGTTTCCTAAATTTTATTTATATTGTTATTGTCGAGACTATGTACAGCAAAACATGTACAATTCAATAATTTATACATTGATTACATTCTTCAGGTTGTGCAACCCTTCTCACCACCTTTTTCATTGTAGTTCCTCACTCATTAACATCAACTTGCTGTCCCTAAGTTTCCCGTCTAATCTTTTGAGTTGCTGTTATTAATTTGATCCCATATGGATAGTCCTTAAGAGAGGATATTACTCAAGGCAGATATTCCTTATTAGTCAAGCTAAACTATTGTTTGGTTTTAAGAAGACTTGAAAGGATATTTTTGGGTTATGGTTTAAAGATTATCTCAGGGCAATAGTTTCAAGGATTCATTGCCCCTCAATGGCTCTCAAAAGTCTGGGGTCTGTGAGAATTTGAATTTCTGTTTTGTATTTTCTCTTTTGATCAGGATTATAATATCTGATCAAAATGTCCATTAATGGTAGTGGGCACCATGGGAAAGGAAGAAATTTGTTCATGGAGGCAACTAGCTACAAATTCTGTATCATTCTCCTATTCCAGATTCTATTTCCTCTGTTGTTCCAAGCAAATAGGAACAAATTCTTGTGATTGGATTGCCCCTTGCAAGTTTTTTAAGACCTCAGGAACTACACAACAAACTAAGAAGTAGAAAAGAAGCATTTGAACACATTATTAGGCCAATTAACTGGAATGTCCCATTAAAACTTGACCTTAAACCTCCAAACCAATGAGCCAAATCTGATGAGGTGTTTAATTGTAAAAAAGCTGCCTCAACATCTACTTTTATTTTACTTTGTTGTAAATGTATCTACCATGTGACTTTTGCCAATTCAATATTTTATAGGTATATGATTTATTAATAGCAATTCAATATTTGGCTGTGCAATCCTACCATAAATAATGGGATTTTCCATCAATCAAACCCCTTTTCTACCCCCTCTGTCCTGTCCCCTGGTATTGTTATTGTTGTTGTTAGGTGCCATCGAGTCAGTATATTCTTCACCAGGGACTGGTTCCTCCTGATAACATGTCCGAAGTATGAACTTTGGTCTATATACATATGTCGTTTTTGTCTTTTTATATAAGTGAGGTCATACAATATTTGTCTTTTCATGATTGTCTTATTTTGCTAACCATATTGTTTTCAAGCTCCATCCATACTGCAGCATATATCAAGACTTCATTTCTCTTACTGGAGGCTTCATTTCTCTTACTGGCCAATGAGTATTCCAGTGTATGTATGCACTACATCTTGTGTGTCCATTGAGTATATTTCAGTTGTTTCTACCTTTTAGCTATTGTGAATAGTGCTGCAGTGAACATTGGTGAACAGGCCTCTGTTTGAGTCTCTGTTTCCAAGTCTTTGGGGGTATATTCCATCTAAGAGGAAAATTGCTGGATCATATGTTGTTGTTGTTAAGTGCCATTGAGTCGGTCCCAACTCAGAGCAACCCTGTATAGGGTTTCCAAGGAGTGACTGGTGAGTTTGAACTGCCAACCTTGCTGTTAAAACTGACCTTATATGGTCTAGTGTTATCCTACAACACCACACCAGGATTCCATGTTGTTGTTAGGTGCCAGCAAATTGGTCTGAGTCTTAGCGACCCTATGCACAACAGAATGAAACTGTATTGTGCTGTCCTCATAATTATTGTTACATTTCAGTCCACTGTTGCTGCCACCATGTCAGTAAACCTTGTTGGGGTCTTCCTCTTTTTTGCTGACCCTTTACTTTCTCAAGTATGATATCCTTCTCCAAGAACTGGTCCCTCCTGACAATGTGTCAGTATGAAAGATGGAGTCTCACCATCCTCACTTCTAAGGAATGCCCTGCTATACTTCTTCCAAGACAGATTTGCTTCTTCTTCTGGCAATCCATGGTACTATCAATATTCTCCAACACCATAATTCAAATGCATTGTTTCTTCTCTGGTCTCCTTGTTCATTGTCCAACTTTTACATACATATGAGGTTTGGTCAGGCACACCTTCGTCCTTAAACTGATGTCTTTGTTCTTCAACCCTTTAAAGAGGTCTTTTGTAGCAGATTTGCCTTATGCAATACATCAGTTGGTTTCTTGACTGCTACTTCCATGAATGTTGATTGTGGATCCAAGCAAAATGAAGTCTTTGACAATTTCAATCTTTTCTCTGTTTATAATAATGTAATTTATTGGTTCAGTTATGAGAATTTTTGTTTTCTATACATTGAGGTGCAATCTATACTAAAGACTACAGTCTTTGATCTTCATCAGTATTTCAAGTCCCCTTTGCTTCCAGCAAGCTAGATTGTATCACCTGCATATTGCAGGTTGTTAAAGATCCTTCCTCAAGTCCTGATGCCATGTTCTTCTTCATATAATCCAACTTTTTGGGTTATTTGCTCAGCATACAGATTGAATAAGTATGGTGAAAGGATACAACCCTGGTGCATACCTTTCCTAATTTAAAACTATTAACTATCCCCTTTTTCTATTTTAATAACTACCTCTTGGTCTATGTACAGGTTTCTCATGAGCACAATTAAGTATTCTGGAATACTTATTCTTCCCAATGTTATCTATAGTTTGTTATGTACATAGTCACAAGCCTTTGCATAGTCAATAAAACACAAGCAAACATCTTTGTTTCATTCTGTGCTTTCACATCCTCTTCTGTATCTGGTTTGAGTTTTTGGCAGCTTCCTGTCATTATACTACTATAACTATTTTTTAGTTATCTTCAGCAATATTTTACTTGCATGTGATATTAATTATATTGTTCAAATTTCCATGTTCGGTTAGGTCACCTTTCTTTGGAATGCATACAAATATGGATCTCTTCCAATTGGTAAAGCAGGGAGCTGCCTCCCAGATTCCTTGGCATAGACGAAGAAGTGCCTCCAGTGCTGCTTCTGGTTGTTGAAACATTTCAATTTGTAGTCCATCAATTCCTGGACCCTTATTTTTTTGCCAATGCAGCTTGGGTCTCTTGACTGTATGGTATATCTTGAAATTGCTAGCTCATATGGTAATACTAATTTTAGTTTTTTTAAGAAACCCACATTGTTTTCCACAGCAGCTGTATGATTTTGCATTCCCACCAGTAATAGATGTTATTGTTAGGTGCAATCAAGTCAATTCTGACTCATAGTGACCCTGTATAGGGTTTCCAAGGAGCAGCTGGTGGGTTTAAACTACGAACTTGGGGTTAGTAGTCCAGTACTTATCCTATAGCACCACACCAGAACTCCAGTAATGGATAAGTGTTCCAATTTCCACATATCCTTGTCGACATTTGTTATTTTTTTCTATATTTATTTGAATCTTAGCCATACTTGTTGTTAGGTCCTGTTGAGTTGACCCTATGCACAACAGAACAAAACACTGCCGGATCCTGCTCCATCTTCACACCTGTTGTTATGTTTGAGCCTGTTTATGCTGCCACTGTGGTCTTCATCTTTTTCGCTGACTCACCACTTTACCAAGCATGATATCCTTCCCCAGGGATTAGTATCTCCTGATAACATGTCCAAAATATGAGCGACAAAGTCTCACCATTCTGGCCTCTAAGGAGCATTCTGGCTGTACTACTTCCAAGACAGATTTGTTTGTTCTTCTGGAAGTCCATGGTACTTTCAATATTTTTTTCCAACACCATAACTCAAATGCATCAATTCTACAGTCTGCCTTATTCATTGCCCAACTTTCACATGCAAATGAGGCTGTTGAAAATATTATACTGGGAATAAAATGGCATTTCATTGTGGTTTGGATTTGCATCTCTCTAATGGCCAATGACAATGGGGGGCCATTTGAATGTCCTTTTGATAAATGTCTGTTCAAGTACTTTGCCCATTTTATGATTTTTTTTTTTTGGTCTTGTTATTAAGTTGTTAGCATTTTGCATATTTTTTCGTGACTAGATGCTTGTCGGATATATGGTTTCCAAAGATTTCTCCCAACCAGTAGCTTGTCTTTTCACTTTTTCAGTAAAATCTTTTGATAAACAGATGCTTTTAATTTTATGAGGTCCTATTTGTCTTTTGTTGATTCTGCTTTTATTATTAGATAATCCATTGTTGAAATCTAGGCCTGGCTTTTTCCCTTGCTTGTTCCTTTATGAATTTTATGGTGTTAGTTTGCACATTTAGGTCCTTAATCCGTTTTGAATTTGTTTTTGTGTATGATGTGAGGCATGGATCCTGATTCTTTTTTCTGCGTGTGAAAATCTAACTTCCCAGAACCATTTATTTCCTCATCAAATGGACTCAGCACCCAAGTATACTTGGAAGAAATCTCTAGCTTTATGTGTATGCATTAGAAGAAAAAGTTAAAAACCAATGGTGAGATGGATTTGGAGTCTTGTAGGATAAGCAATGAACTGCTAACCACAAGGTCAGCAGTTCAAATACACCAGCCACTCCTTGGAAACCCTATACAGGCTCACTATGAGTCAAAACCAATTCAATGGCACTTAACAACAGCAGATTGATTGACACAGTGACTGCAACAATGGGGTCAAGCACAAGGAAGAATTGTGAGGATGGTGCAAGGCTGGGCAATGTTTCATTCTGTTCCGTACATAGGATCACTAAGAGGTGGAACCCACTTGATGGTACCTACAACAACATGGTCTAATTTTGTGAAGGATCCATGAGCACTTGGAAAAGAAAAACAATTCTGCATTTATTGGATGCAGTGTTCTATAAATTATTAATTACGTCAAGTTGGTAAATAGTGTTGTTCAAATAGTCTATGCTTTATTCATCTTTGCATCTTGTTAAATAACCATGGAGCAAAAACCCAAAAAACAAGCCCACTATCTTTGAGTAGATTCTGGTTCATGTAACTCTAAATTTCTGAGTAGATCTTCACTCCACAGGGTATTCAATGGCAGTAATCTTACAGATTACATGGGAACACTGAATGGTTTAAAATTAAGAAAGGTGTGTGACAAGGTTGTATTCTTTCACCATACTTATTCAACCTACATGCTGAGCAAATAATCTGAGAAGCTGGGTTCTACGAAGAAAAACGTGGCATCAGGATTGGAGGAAGACTCATTAACAACCTGAGATATGCAGATGATACAACCTTGCTTGCTGAAAGTGAAGATTTAAAATATTTACTAATGAAGATCAAAGAGCACAGCGTTCGGTATGGATTACATCTCAATGTCAAGAAAACAAAAATCCTCACCACTGGACCAATAAACAACATTCTTATTAATGGAGAAAAGATTGAAGTTGTCAAGGACTTCATTCTTCTTGGATCAACTATCAACACTCACGGAAGCAGCAGTCAAGAAATCAAACAACATATTGCATTAGGCAAATCTGCTGCACAAAACCTTTTTAAAGTGTTGAAGAGCAAAGATGTCAGCTTGAGGACTAAGGTGCGCCTGACCCAAGCCATGGTATTTTCAATAACCTCATATGCATGTGAAAGCTGGACAGTGAATAAAGAAGACTATAGAAAATTTGGTGCTTTTGAGTTATGGTGTTGGAGGAGAATATTGGAAGTGCCATGGGCTGCCCAAAGAACCAATAGATCCATTTTGGAAGAAGTGCAGCCAGAGTGCTCCTTGGAGGTCCAGATGGCCAAACTTCGTCTTATACTTCGGACATATTGTCAGGAGGGACCAGTCGCTGGAGAAAGATATCACGTTGGTAAGGTGGAGGGTCAGAGAAAAAGAGAAAGACCCCCAATGAGATGCATTAGTCAAGTGGCAGCATTGATGGACTCAAGCGTGGCAACAGTAGTGAGGTTGGCCCAGGATCAGGCAGTGTTTCGTTCTGCTGTGCATAGGGTTGCTATAAGTCTGTACTGACTCAATGGCACCTAACAACAACAATCTTACAGAAGTTGATCTCAATGCTTTTCTTCAGCAGCACTGATTCAAACTGCCAAACTTTTGGTTAGTAATCAAAAGCAAGCTGCTTGCACCACTAATTTCGGAGTGGTGTATTAAAATCTCTAACTATGATTATGAACTTTTCTAATTCAGCTTTTAGTTTTGTAAATTTTTTATTGTGCATTATGTTTTAGATGCATGCATATTTAGGATTGTTTTCTTGGTGAGATTACCCTTTAATTGATATGAAATGAGCTTCTGATAATATTCTGCCTAGAAGGCTACATTCCCCAATATTAATACAGTAACCTGGCATTTCTTATTAGCTTTAAAAAAACAAAACAAAAAAACAACAACTTATTGTGACTTGGTGAAGATTGACAAAGCAAACCAGTTTTCCATTCAACAGTTCAGACACATTTTATTTCCTGTCACGGATTGCAGTTCCCACAATGGAACATCACTCAATCCACTTCTTCTCTGTGTTTCCTGTTGTCATTCCTATTTCTCTTCCAATCCTTCCTGCCTTCTAGATATTGTTCTTGGGCAAATGCAGCCTGTAATATAGTATGGCACCAAACCATCCCTCACACAGCATAGTCAATAAAACACAAGCAAACATCTTTCTTTTATTCTGCTTTCAGCCAAGATCCATAGTCTTCTGTATCTGGCTTGAATAGTTGTCTTCAGCAATATTTTACTTGCATGTGATATTAATTATATTGTTCAAATTTCCATGTTCAGTTAGGTCACCTTTCCTTGTAATGCATACAAATATGGATCTCTTCCAATTGGTTAACCAGGGAGCTGCCTCCCAGATTCCTTGGCATAGATGAGGGAGTGCCTCCAGTGCTGCTTCTGGTTGTTGAAACATTTCGATTTGCTTTCCATCAATTCCAGGAGCCTACTCAGCTGGGTTTGATACTTCATTGTAATGGCCATACAGACTGGACATTATACTCTGTTGGAGGGTTAATTAGAGAAGTTAACAGGTTACAATGCAGGATCAGAAATGCTGAACACACAGGTCTTTTGTCAGGACAGCCTCTTCTCAGTCGTGCCCACTGACAGGCCTGTCTCTGGCCCTTGGACCTTGACCTCACCTCTGCTCTGCCCATACAATGTTACAAAGCTCTTTTAGAGTTGCTAGCAAATTCCCAAAGGACACTTCACTCCTCTATAAGCCTCAGCCTGTAGGCACTCTGTTTTAGCTCCACAGGTCAGCAAACTTCACTCCTCAATTAAATGCCTGAAGGAACTCCATTCCGCACATGAAGCTTCTGCCCAAAGACACTCAGCCTTACTTGCTCCATGAGCCAGGAAGTCCGCTGCCATGTCTCGTGCTCTGACTCTTGTTTCTGCTGCTGCTGCTACTCCTCTACCTCTCCTGATAGTCCTCTGGTGTCAAAACTTTTCATCCTTGGGCTAAGGAAGTTCAATCTGCTCTTCTTTAAGGGTAGTAAAATCCCCCTTCCACTTCTAAGATGGTTCATTTTATACTCAGCAGGATGTCAAACTTGATCAATCACAATTAATCCTCTTAACAATCACAAATGAATAATATAATCTGTTAACATCTTCCCCCCTCCATTGCCTTATCCAGACCCATCGAGAAAAAGTCATTGGTGGGAGTTTACAAAGACTATGGTTAGAGGAGACATTAAATAATAATTCACTCCACCACACAGTCCCTTTGAGCTCAAATGGTTGATGGTTCTAAGGAGTGCATACCTCTGTAGTGTTATTGTTCATCTTATAGACTTGTTTATTGTTTGACTCTGTACTTCTGATGTGGTGCTGTAGGGTCAGCACTGGACTACGAACCACAAAGTTGGCAGTTCAAACCCACCAGCGGCTTCCTGGAAACCCTTTTCAGGGTCACTATGACTCACCTTTCTCCCACAGAGCCACTGGTGGGCTTGAGCTACCAACCTTGTAGTTTTCAGTCCAGTGTTTATGGTATAGAGTCACTGCACTCGCCATATTGCACTTGGAATCTATTTTTAACATGATTAGTGATATGAAGGGGTTTAAATCTGTCACCTTGCCAGTTGTCTTTTATTATTCCTCCTTTTCTGATTTCTTTTGGTTAAATCAGTAATTTTTCTATAATTTCATTTTATCTGGAGAACTGTCTGCACTACTTATACATATCCCTGTACCCTACTGGCAACTTCACCATGGTGAGCCTCATCTAGCATCCAGGAATCCAAAGAGAAAGCTAAAAAATAAAATACATTTTTAAAGAGATGCTGTTCTGCTCCATACACAGAATTTAACATACCCCTCAAGTACTCATTCTCATCCTCCTTTTCTTAGTTCCTACCAAATTAATATAAACTCACTGCCTCTTAAGGTTTCTTTCTAATCTTTTAAGTTGCTGTTATCACTTTGATCCCATATAGTTCTTAAAAGAGCACAGTGCTTAAGTTAAGCTAAATTATTGTTTGGTTTTAAGACTTCAGGGGATAATTTTGGTTGAGGTTAAAGTTTAAAGATTATTTCAGGGCAAAACTTTTAGGCATTCATCCAGCCTCCTGTAAGTCTAGTTAGAGTCCATGAGAAATTGAAATTATGTACTGCATTTCCCCCCTTTAGATGGATTCTTCTAAAGAATCTTTGATTAAAATGTTCAGTAGTGGTAAGCAGACACCTTCTAGTTCTTCTGGTTTCATGGCAAAGGAGTAGTTGTTCATGGTGATAATTAGCCACATATTCCACATCCTTCTCCTATTCCTGACTCTCCATTTTCTTCTGTTATCTGCTCCATTGTCAACTCCAAAACCTAGCAATCCCATAGTACAGAAAAAATTTCCCCATATGGTTTCAAAGGCCATATGTCTTTATGGAAGCTGACTTCCAACAGTTTACTCCCTCAGAGTGGCTGATGGGTTCAAACTGCTAACCTTTTGTAGCTGAGCACTTAATCACTGTGCCACCAGGGTATCTTCATCTGTTGCTCAGGCTTAATTAGGGCTTTTGTTAACAAATGAAATCCAACACCAAATAATATTGTTCTTGTTGTTAAGTGCCATCCAGTCAGCTTCAACTCACAGCGACCCCATATAGGGTTTTCAACTGCCAGACCTTGCGGTTAGCAGTCCTATGCTTATTCCTACAGTGCCACACCAAAATAGCATTAAGCTATTATAAAATGGGAAACATCTTTCTGGTATTCTCTGCTTTCAGCCAAGATCCATCTGAGATCAGCAATGATATCCCTCATTCTACATCCTCTTCTGAAACTGTTGAAGCTCTGGAAGTTCTTTGTCAATGTATGGTTGCAGCCATTACTGTTCTACCTTTAGAAAAACTTTACTAGCACGGCGATATCAATGATATTATCTGATAATTTCCACATTACGTTGGGTCACCTCTCTTTGGAATGGGCACAAATACAGATCTCTTTCAGTCAGTAGGTAGTTGTCTTCCAAATTTCTTGACATATATGAGTGCTGAATGTTTGTTGAAAGATTTCAATATGTATTCCATCAATTCCTGGTGCCTTGTTCTTTGTGATTTCTTCTTCCTTCAATATCATTGGCTTTAGATCATATTATACTTCTTGAAATAGTTGAGTGAGGGATATCACTGCTGATGTCAAATGGATCTTGGCTGAAAATAGAGAATACCAGAAAGATGTTTACCTATGCTTTATTGACTATGCAAAGGCTTTCGATTGTGTGGATCATGACAAGCTATGGGCAACATTGTGAAGTATGAGCATTCAGGAACATTTAACTGTGCACATGAGGAACCTGTATATAGACCAAGAGGCAGTTGCTGAATGGCTTAAAATTAGGGAAGGTGTGCACCAGGGTTGTATTCACTCACCATACTTAACTCAATCTGCATGCTGAGCAAATAATCCAAGAAGCTGGATTATATGAGGGAAATGTGGCATCAGGATTGGAGGAAGACTCATTAACAATCTGTGATATGCAGATGATACAACCTTGCTTGCTGAAAGTGAAGAAGACTTAAAATATTTACTGATGAATATCAAAGAACACAGCCTTTGGTATGGATTGTATCTGAATGTAAAAAATAACAAAAATCCTCACCACTGGACCAATAAACAACATTCTTATCAATGGAGAAAAGATTGAAGTTGTCAAGGACTTCATTCTTCTTGGATCGACTATCAACACTCACGGAAGCAGCAGTCAAGAGATCAAACGACATATTGCATTAGGCAAATCTGCTGCACAAAACCTTTTAAAGTGTTGAAGAACAAAGATGTCAGTTTGAGGACTAAAGTGTGCCTGACCCAAGCCATGGTATTTTCAGTAATCTCATATGCATGCAAAAGCTGGAAAGTGAGTAAGGTAAACCATAGAAAAATTGATGCTTTTGAGTTACAGTGTTGGAGGAGAATATTGAAAGTTCTATAGACTGCCAAAAGAACCAATAGATCCGTTTTGGAAGAAGTGCAGCCAAAGTGCTCCTTGGCGGCCAGGATGGTCAAACTTTGTCTCTCATACTTTGGACATATTGTCAGAAGGGACCAGTCACTGATGAAGGATATCATATTTGGTAAGGTGGAGGGTCATAGAAAAAGGAAGAAAAAGATTGGCACAGTGGCAGTATCAATGGGCTCAAGCGTGGCAACGTTTGTGAGGTTGGCCAACAACAACAACAAAAAGGTCATAACCGAGAACTCGGATTATGTCTGGTCCGGCTGACTCAGACTTCGTATGCCCCCTAGAACTCTCTCTGCACCGAAGTCTTCCCTTCGTAACTCGCCAGCCCAGCTGCTCACAAGACGCTCTAGCTACACGAAGTGGCCAACTCGCTGCTCCCCCGTCTGACGTAATCGGAAGGCGCCGCAGCGTGGTGGCGGGCACGCGCAGCCGAGAAGATGTCTCCGACGCCGCCGCTCTTCAGCTTGCCCGAAGCGCGAACGCGGTTTACGGTGAGCTTTGGGAACGGGAAGGTGCGGGCTCGAGCCTGCGCTACTTCTTGCCCTTCTATCTTTCAAATGACTCGAATTTTTCCCTGAAGTAAAGCGGAAACAGAAGTGTGTATGCCTCGGCGTCTGCTCCCGGCCCTATTGGCGGCTGGGCGGCAGGGAGGGGTGCGCTACCAGGCTCTTTCGCGCGTCGTGTGTCCCCACCCTCAGGTGGGCAGTCTGAGACCCTGCGTCTGGTCACCCCTGTTTGCTGGCGTTTACTTAGCGGGCAGGTGCCTCCAGAACTGAAAGGGGAGCTGCTGACGGGGTAGGGCGGGAGTGGTACATCAAAGAACCGGCTCTTGCCCCAGCTTCAAAGCTGCCAGATGGTAGTCCCTGCTGCCTGTTCACCACCCTTAAACTCTCTTATCTCTAGCCTAATAAATGGGCAAGGAAGTCCTGAGTAGGAAAAGGGAAGCAGAGGTCAGTTTGGGAAAGGTTACCAGATGTCACTGTATTCTTGCACATTGGAAAATACTAGTTAGCATTTCGGAAATAACCTTGAAGAGCGTTTTCATATTAGCTCATTTAACTCTTAGGCAAGCACCGTGATTGACTATTTGTTATTCCCTAAGTAGAGCGTAGAGTCCTGGTGTGGCGCTGTGGATTAATGCACTGGATTGCAAAGTCGGTTTGAACCGCAAGGTCGGCGGTTCAGGCTCACAGCCGCTCCTCGAAAACCCTATACAGGGTCGCTATGGGTCAGAACCGACTCGATGACACTTAACAATAACAGTAGGAGAGTACTTCAGAAAGTACTGCTATAGGTTCAAGTTCATACATGCATCTAAACAAAGGTGTTAAACGTTTCTCTGCCATCCATGGATGGCTGCAGGCAAGTTCTCAGTAATACATTTGTCTTAGTCTCGTAGAGTAGCTTACAAAAAAAAAAGGTGGGGGGGCGGTCCAGTCAAAACAGTGGCTTCTGAGGGGATCTGGTAGACCAGTTAAATTCAGGACAGAGAGGTCAGCTCAAAAAGTTATGGTTAATGTTTTTGGAATTCCCAAGGGGTAAACCTTGATAGATTTTTGTGGAAGGAAAATCATGGGAGGCTAAATATGAAGAAATTTTAAGAAAATTTAAAACTGCATTGGTGAGGAGAAGACCAGGGAAATTGCACCAAAGAATTTTTCCCCATCACAGGAGTGCACCTGAGGGTAAGCAAGAACTATCCTATGAGAATTTCATTGGGAAACCTTACCTCATTCATCCTAGGTTCTGACCTCAGACTTCTTTTTGTTCTCAAAAAGAACATTTAAAAGGAACATAATTTGAGTCCCTGGAGGATGCTCAAACTGCTGCTTTTACTGGGTTTGAATCACAAAGGGCACAGAATTCTTCAGGGGAGGGTTAGAGAGATGGAAACAACCACATTTTTATATATTTGTGTAATGAAACTTTATATGATTTTTGTGGGGTCCTGATGTGATGCTGCAGGATAAGCATTAGTCTGCTACCTGCAAGGTCAGCGGTTCAGACCCACCAGCTGCTCCTTGGAAACCCTATACAGGGTTACTATGAGTCAGTACCTACTCAACAACACTTAACAACAACATGATTTTGTAGCAGCACTTTTTGATTTAGCTTTATAATTGAGATAGAAACAGAGACAATCCCCCCCCCAAAAAAAACGGTAGTGATTTAATTTGCTCATTTTTCTGACTCCAGACTTAATTTATGTCCATCCCTGTACCCACTATGAAGAAGCTGTATTCTAAGTTGTACTGTATTTGTTTTTAGCATTTGTATTAGCCTTTCAAGGTATGATTCAGTTACTCAGGTATTTCACTGTGGTTAAGCAAATTATTCCAAAATGAAAATTCTGTGGAAGAAAATCTTTCTTTGTTATCAATAATTTTCTTTTTTGCAAGTCCCTCCCTTCCATACCACGATATAGTGAGGGATTTGTTTTTCAGTGAATTATATCTTGTCTGTGTGATCAGTATCGTTTTTTTGTGTTTTTCTGTAATTTCTGGTGTTTTGACGCTCTAAGAATTGGATAAACCAAGAATAACTGGTTTATCCAAGATTATATCAGTCCTGGAAGAGACTAATGTAGTTTGTCTAGTCCAGTGCTTCTCAAGTTTCAATGTGCAGTGGGATCACCTGGCTACTTTGTTAAATGCAGGTTCTGTTTAGTAGATCTACATTGTTACGTGCCTTCAGCAAGTCAGTTTCCAGCTCATAGTAGCTCTTTTATATAGAGTTTCCTAGGCTGTGCATCTTTGCGGGAACAAAGCCTCATCTTTCTTCTACAGATCTGGATTAGGACCTGAAATTTTGTATTTCTAAACAAATTTCCAGGTAAAACCAGTAATAGACACTTCCAGTATAAATCTAACTCCTCTCAAGTTATGTAATATGTAACTTTCAAGGATATGTGAATTTTCACAGAATGAATGACTTAATAGTATTTTCGTCTTTAAATTATGACTATCTTAAGACGGTCAGCAGGTTATTTATTCAGTGCTAATTATGTACAAAGGAGCTCTGATAGCATAGTGGTTGCAAATCAGGCTGCTAATCTCACAGTCAGCAGTTTGAAACTACCAGCTGTTCCTCGGGGAGAAAGATGAGGCGTTCTGCTCCCGTAAAGATTTACAGCCTCGAAAACCCTTTGCAGGGTTGCTATGAGTCAGAACCAACTCCACGGCACATAACAACAACAATTACATACAGGAACCTTGGTGTGATACTGTAGGATAAGTACTGTATGTCTAACCACAAAGTTGGTGGTTCAAACCCACTAACTGCTCCTTGGAAACCCTATGTAGGGTCATTATGAGTTGGGACTGACTCGACAGCACTTAACAGCAGCAATTACGTACAGGGACTGTGATGAGCAGGCTCTACCTAGAGGAGATAGGAGTCAAGATAGGTATTGAGAACTATAGAATTTGAATACCCTGTTGGGAATATGAATGGGAACATTTGATACTTGTGAACTTGATAGAAAGTGATGAAATAGTGACTAGAACTTTTTTGAATGTATATGTTAAGGAGTGAGTGGTGGTGGTGTTAAGGTGTAGTGAGAAGTAAAATTGGATTGATTGAGTGGGATAACACTGTTGAGGACCTTGAGAGGGAGGCATGGAAATCCAAAACCAAAACATATGAATAAAGAACCATTTAGAGGTGCTTTTTAAAAAGCACAAGACTATAATAGTGAAAGGGATGATGGAAGAGAAAACCTGGAATGAGAAAGTCTAGTTTGAACACTCTTGCCAGGTTAAAAGTGATGAGGGCCTTTATCTGATGGTGGCATTGAAAATAGGCTCCACTAAGGTAATTTTTCCCAGGTAGAAACTTATTTTTAGTTAAAAAGACATAACAAGTTGTTTATACTGATGATTTTGTTGTTAAGTGCCATCAAGTCAGTTCTGACTCATAGCAAGCCTGTATAGGGGTTCCAAGGCTTTTAAGTCTTTGCAAGAGCAGAAAGCCTCATGTTTCTCCACAGAGCTGTTGGCGGGCTCAAACCTTGGGGTTTGCACTCCAGCGCTTATCAAATGGAACCACCACGCTCCCAAGTTACATTGATAATGATATGTTTTTCAGTAAATAATATCAAAATCCTTCCATTTATTTTCCATTTTAATTTTTCTAGAAGTCTACTAGAGAAGCCTTGAACAACAAAAATATCAAGCCATTATTGAGTACCTTTAGCCAGTTACCTGGCAGGTAAGGCATTAAGATCCATGAAAACTGTTTGCCTAAATCTTTATACTTGCTGTGAGCTGTTTACAAAATGAAGTTGTCTTTTGTTTTTCACAGTGAAAATGAAAAAAAATGCACTCTTGATCAAGCTTTCAGAGGTGTTCTAGAAGAAGAAATTGTAAGTTCGTCCTTTATTCATTAACATTTTGCTGATAAAAACACATTGCTTTTTTTGTTAGAATGGGTGTTTAAACCTTATTTTAGAGTTAGCGTGCTACTTTATTCAGTATGTTGTTGTGAAGTGCTGTTAAATTGGTTCCAACTCATAGCAATCCTGTTTAGCATTTCTAAGGAGTGGCTGGTGGGTTTGAACCGCCATCCTTGAGGTTAGCAGTCCAGTGCTTATCCTACAGCACCACACCAGGGTTCGTCACTATGGGCGTTATTTAATAATTAAGGATTTTAAGATACAATTACAATTTAAGGATTTGGTGTAATAAATGAAAAAGAATCCTCTCCAAATGAGTATAAAGCAGGTTTGACATGAGATCTTAGTAACTACTACGGTTGAAGCTTTTTTTTTTTTAAAAACACATTTATGTTGTTGTTAAGTGTCGTCAAGTCAGTTCCGACCCATAGTGACCCTCTATAGGGTTTCCAAGGAGTGATTGGTAAGCTTGAACCGCCAACCTTGTGGTAAATAGGGTCATAAATAATCTAATCCAAGGATCTCCATGCCCTTATTTTCCTTCTCAGCATATTGTATTTAAGTAGGAGCTAGTTAACACTCATCTGTTAGTTTGTCATGCTGTGGTGACTTGCGTCTTGCTATAATTCTGGAAGCTATGCCACGAGTATTTTAAACACCAGCAGGGTCACCCACGGTGGATAGGTTTCAGTTGAGCTTCCAGATGAAGACAGACTGAAGGAGACAAAGACTGCTTCCGAATATTTAGTCACTGAACCCCTTAATAATAGCAGTTGAACACTGTCAGAACCAGATTACTGAATATTGAAACATGATGAAGAGCACCAGAATATTGTCAGATTTAGTGCCGGAAGATGAGATCCTCAGGTTAGAAGGCACTCAGATTATGACTGGGGAAGAGCTGCCTCCTCAAAGTAGAGTTGAGTGTGATGATGCAAATAGAGTAAAGCCTTCAGGATCTTCATATGCTGATGGGGAACAACTCAAAATGAAGATAAACAGCTGTAAAAGTATGAATCTAGGAAAACTGGAATTTGTCAAAAATTAAATGGAATGCATAAACATCAATTTCCTAGGCATTAGTGAGCTGAAATGCACTGGTATTGGCCATTTTGAATCAGACAATCACATGGTTTACTATGCTGAGAATGACTAATTGAAGAGAAATGGTGTTGCCTTCATCATCAAAAAGAATATATCAAGATCTGTCTTGAAGTACAGCACAGTTGGTGATAGGATAATATCCATACAACTACAAGAAAGACCAGTTAATACCACTATTATTCAAATTTAATGCACCAACCACTATAACCAGTGGTGATGAAATGGAAGAATTCTGCCAACTTTTTCTATCTGAAATTGATCAGTCATACAATCAAGATGCATTGATAATTGCTAGCAGTTGGAATGCAAAGGTGGGGAAAAAAAGAGGAAGGATCCGTAGTCAGAAAATAATGTCCGTGGTGAATAGAAATGATGCTGGAGATTGCATGATAGAATTTTACAAAACTAATTACTTTTTCATTGTAAATACCTTTTTTAAACAACGTAAGTGAGGTCTATACACATGGACCTCACCAGGTGGAACACACAGAAACCAAATTGACTACATCTGTGGAAGGAAATAGTGGAAAAAGCCAAAACAGGGCCAGGTGCAGACTGTGAAACAGATCAATCAATTGCTCTATGCAAGTTCAGGCAAAAGCTGAAGAAAATGAAGAGTCAAAATATGACCTTTAACATATCCCACTTGAATTTAGAAACCATCTCAAGAATAGATTTGAAGCTTTAGAAACTAAAGAATGAATACTAGAAGAGTTGTGGGATGGCATCAAGAACATCATACAGAAAGAAAGCAAAAGGTCACTAGGAAGACAACAAAGAAGGAAAAGACCAAAATAGATGTCGGAAGAAACTGAAATTTGCTCTCTAGATTAGAGATGCTAAAGCAAATGGGAGAAACGAGATGGCAAATGAGCTGAGCAGAAAGTTTCCAAGGTCAGCATGAGAAGACAAAGTCGAATGTTATAACAAAATGTGCAAAGATCTGTTAGGACACCAAAAGGGAAGAACATGCTCAGCATTTCTCAAGCTGAGGGAACTGAAAACAAAATTTAAGCTTCGATTTGCAATATTGAAGGATTCTGTGGGCAAAATGGAGTTCTGGTATGGTGCTATGGGTTAATGCACTGGACTGCAAAGTTGGTTTGAACCACAAGGTTGACAATTCAAGTTCACCAGTCGCTCCTTGAAAACCCTATTCAGAGTTACTATGGGTTAGAACTGACTCAGTAGCACTTAACAATAACAACAACATGGGCAAAATGGAGACCTGATGTGATGCTTTGGGTTGATGAGCTGGACTGCAAAGTTGGCAGTTCAAGCTCACCAGCTGCTCCACAGAAACCCTCTATAGGGTCACTGTGGGTTGTAACTGACTCAACAGCACTAAACAATAACACCAACATGGGCAAAATAATGAATTATGCAGAAAGTATCAAAAGAAGATGGAAGGAATACACAGTCACTGTACCAAAAAGAAATGGTTTGTGTTCAACCATTTCAGGAGGTAGCATATGATCAAGAGCCAGTGATCCTGAAGGAAGAAGTCCAAGGTGCATTAAAAGCATTGGCAAAGAACAAGGCACTGAATTAATGGAATACAGATTGAAATCTTTCAACAAACTGATGTGGCACTGGAGTCACTTCCTCATCTATGCCAAGAAATTTAGAGACAACTACCCGCCAGCTGACTGGAAGAGATATGTATTTGTATCCATTCCAAAGAGGTGACCCAACTGAATGCAGAACTCATCGGACAATATCATTAATATTGTTGTTGTAAAGTGCTGTCGAGTCGGTTCTGACCCATAGCGACCCTGTATAGGGTTTTCGATGAGCAGCTGGTGAGCTTGAACTACTGACCTTGCAATTAAAACTGCTTTGCAGTCTGGCGCATTAGCCCACAGCGCCATAGCATGCAAGTAAAATCTTGGTAAAGATAATACAAAAACAGCAGCAACCACATTGAAAGAGAACTTACCAGAGGTTCAAGCTGGATTCAGAAGAGATTGTGGAACAAGGGATATCATTGCTGACATCATATGAATCTTGCCTGAAAGCAGAGAAAACCAGAAAGTTGTTTTCCTATGCTTTATTGACTATGGAAAGGTTTCAGTCCTATGGAACATGACAAGCTATGGACAGCATTGCAATGTATGAGTATTGTGGAACACTTGATTGTGCTCATGAGGAACCTGAATATAGCAGTTGTTCATACAGAACAAGGGACCACCAAAGGGTTTAAAATCAGGGAAGGTGTGAACCAGGATTGTATCCTTTCACCATACTTATTCAGTCTGTATGCTGAGCAAATAATCTGAGAAGCTAGATTATATGAGGAAAAAATGTGGCATCAGGTTTGGAGGAAGATTTATTAACAACCTTGCTTGCTGAAAGTGCAGAGGACTTAAAATATTTACTGATGAGATCAAAGAACATAGCCTTTGGTATTGTTGTATGTCAATATAAAGAAAACAAAAATCCTCACCACTGGACCAATAAACAACATCCATATAATTGGAGGAAAATTTGAAGTTATCAAAGACTTCATTTTGCTCAGATCAACCATCAACACTCACGGAAGCAGCAGTCAAGAAATCAAACGTGTATTGCATTAGGAAAATATGCTGCGCGAGACCTTTTCAAAGTGTTGAAGAGCAAAGATGTCAGTTTGAGGACTAAGGTGTGCCTAATCCAAGCCATGGTATTTGCAAAAACCTCATCTGCATGTGAAAATTGGACAGTGAACAAGGACCACCATAGAAGAGTTGATGCATTTGAGTTTCGTTTTGCAGGAGAATATTAAAAGTACCATGCACTACCAAAAGAACAAACCAATCTGTGTTGGAAGAAGTACAACTAGTATACTCCTTGGAAGCCAAGATGGCCAGACTTTGTCTTTTATACTTTGGACATATTATTAGGAAGGGCCAGTCCATGGAGAAACATCTCATGTTTGGTAAAATGTAGGGTCAGAGAAAAAGAGGAAAACCCCTAACGAGATGGATTAGCACAGTGGTGACAGCAGTGGGATCATGCTTAACAACAATTGTGAGGTTGGCACATGACTGGGCAGTGTTTCGTTCTGATGTGCATAGTGTTGCTGTGAGTCAGTGTGGACTCGATGGCATCTAACAGTATTTACCTTCAGTGACTCTTCTGGTGGTGCAGACAGTTAAGTGCGGAACTATCTACTTTTGAAAGATCATAGCCAGTGAAAACCCTGTGGAGTACAGTTCTGAAACACATGGGATTGATACAAGTAAGAATCGACTCACTAGCAGTTTGGCAGAAGGGACGCAATAATATGACCTCAGTAGAGAAATTTAAACACACACAAAAAACAAATTTATTTACCATTTGTGAAATGACAGGAAAAGTTTTAACAATTTCTTATTGTGAAGATTGGGTCCTGAAAATGTTGTGTCCTGGATCAGAAATGGATCTCTTATTTTGACCTAGTCACTTATCCATTGGTAGGCACTGAGCAAGTTACTTTGCTTTCCTGAACTTCAGTTTCATTTTTAAGAGAAGAGTTGCCATCATTTCCAGGTTGTTATATGTAACAACATCAATAAATGTTCATACTATTATTGTTATTATAGAAACTGAATATTATCTCCCTCCTTTTGTAACCTTCCCTCAGAAGTAATTGATGCAGTCAGTGCCTGTGACCTCACCATTTCCTTCTGACATTGATTGAGTTAGGCTGCAACACTTCTATACTTCATTAGCTTATAGCCTTAAATGTGCTATTTCCTGATAACCGTTTGATTTTGAATGAGTTGCTGTTTATTACTTGTTATATACTTCTGCAGGTATTTACTTGTATCTGTTACTGTTCTCTTTTTTTAATGTAATTTATCTCATAAGAAATATTTTTATCCCATGTTTGTGATTATTGGTTTAATGTTTGTTTTTATTGTTGTTAGTTTGAGCTCCTTCCTCTAAATTATTTTTCCTCTATTGATAGATAAACCATTCATCGTGTGAAAACGTGTTAGCTATTATTTCTCTAGCTATTGGGGGAGTAACTGAAGGTAAGTGTGGGGTTTTTATTGTGTTGTCTGCTCTTAATCTTGGACATGCCGTGCTTTAAAAAATTTTTTTCTCCCTACTGTCTGATTTGTTTATTCCTCAAGTTCTGCTTGACTTCCAACTTTGCCATGAAGCTGTCCCAGTGAATTTAGCTCATATGCATTTCTCCTCTCTGTTACACAATAACGAGCCCTGGTTGTGCAGTGGTTAAGTGCTAATCTGCTAACCAAAAGGTCAATGACTTTCCACTTGTGGAGCTTTAGAAGTCATCTAATGCAACCTTTGGCCTTGCCTGCCTAATTTGAACCAACCAACTGCTCCATGGGAGAAAGATGTTGGCAATTTCCTTCCATAAAGATTTACAGCCTTGCAAACTTTATGGACAGTTCTACTCTGCCATATAGGGTCGCTATGAGTCATAATTGACTTGACAGCGATAGGTTTGGTTTGGGGATATTACACAGTGCACATTTTGGACACTTTACTTGTTCTCAGCATTGTTCATTTGGTAAATATTTATTGAGCACCTATTATGTGCCTGGTACTGATGTTGAGCTTGGAGAGTCAGTAGTGAATAAACATATTCCCTGTCTGTAAGGAGCTAGTGGCAAATGAAGGTGACAGATAAAAAGTGTACTACTGTGTGGTGTAAATTCTGTGGTTGAAGTACGAATGAAGTTTTAGGGGGAGATTTTTTTTTTTTTTAATAACTTTTTATTGTGAATTAAGTAAAGGTTTGTGGAGCAGATTATCAGTTTTACATTCAACAAATTATATGTTTTGTTTCTTTACAATGTTTGCAATCCCCTCCATGTAGAGTATAAATTAAAAGTGACTTTGTAACTATGAAGGATGATTGTCAGGTGTAGAAATGGAGGGGAATGACTGTGCAGAAGGCAAGTTTAGCATGGCTAGAGAACTGTGTGGAGCAGGAGGATGAAGAGAATGGTGAGGAAAGAGGCAGGAGGGGTAGCTTAGGATCATTTGTAAAGGGCCATGGAGACACTGGAAGGAGAATTGGATTGGGGGAGACTGCTGTTAGGAAAAACTAAGTAGGGGACTTGTAAAAGGGGCAGATGCAGTGGAACCATTTCAAGAGATGACATAAACAAGGCACATAGTAAGTTCACAGTGTCAGTGTCTAACACATAGCAGGAACTCATTAAATATTTGCAGAAAGAAGAAATGAGAAGATAGCTAACCAACACTAACGAACTTGGTTACATTCTTGATTTAAATCAGATTATATTTATGTGAAAAGTATCTTATTGTAAAGCAGTATTAACATATTGTATTACATTATGTATGTTGCTACAAAAACTAGAGCACACAGGTGAAAGTGGTATTACGGGATGGCAGCAAGCTGTTTTGTGTACTTACGGATAAGCTCTGCTTATCCCTTTTTTCATTAAGCATAACTAAACAAGTCCCCGGTTTCTGTTAGTTTGCAGTGGGTTCTTCTTGATTGATTTATTACTTGATACATTACTCTTGTAGGCTGGTAGCTTTTTTAGCTCTTGAAATTGTGCAGAGTCTATAGGTAACAAGTTTTACTTAGAGAAAGACGAGGACTTATGAAATAAAGTCTTAAATTTGTTAATTGAGGACGAAAATTCTTTCATGACAAATGAGGGTATTGCTCATTTATGTGCCATGTTTTCAGATTGTCCATAATTATGTATTGTTAAATTCATTTTGGCAAATATTTATTGAGCTTCTTATCTGTATAAGGCATTTTACTGGGTAGATTTATAAAAATGCTTACCGTTAAAAAGCACATAGTCTAGATAATAAAGGTAAATAGTTAAATATGATAAATGCTATCAGTGTGCTTCAGAAGCATAGGTGAAGTGGCCTGCCCAAAGGTATCAGGACTTTTTTTTCATTTATTTTGTGTTTTGAAAGATTACATAAGAATATGCCATGGATAAAGAAAGGAAGATTGTTTAGATAGAAGGAGCATTGTGAATAAACCATGGAGATATGAACCAGGGTGTTAGGGACTAAGATGGGGCTGTCTGTAGCCACAGTTGGGGTGAAGTAGAGAGGTCGTTGTAGAAACTAGGACCCAGTTTGGAAAAGTTCTGGGGATTCATGCTATAACCTAGTGGTTCCCACACCTAATAGCTCATTATAAATAACCACCAGGCAATCTCTTATTTTTCAATGACTTTCTCAGGCTCTAGCTTAGTTTTACTGAATTTTTTATGGCAAAATCTAGAAAAGATTTTAGTTAAAATGGTTAACTTCTGCCTGACTATGCTCTGGTAAGAGTAGTAGTTACAAATCGGACTGCGAACCTTAAGGTCAGCAGTTCGAAACTACCAGCTGTTCCGTGGGAGAAAGACGAGGCGTTCTGCTCCTATAAAGATTTACAGCCTCAGGAGCCCTGTACAGAGTCGCTGAGTCGGAGCTGACTCCTCGGCACATCACCACCACCACCATACTGCAACTCAGGGTATGAAATACTGCTTTCAAATCTCTTGGAAGAACAGGACAGATAGTGTCACAGTACTGTAAGTTTTGTAAAGGACTCTAGAGGTCATATAATTCCACCTCTGTCCTAGCCTGACTCCACTTTGTAACTTCCCTGGGAGGTGGTTGTGTAGCTTCTTCAGGAACGTGCCCTTTGATGGAAGCTCACTGTTGTAGTCTTTTGGTGGACAGTTTTTGTAATATTAAGTTGGAATCTGCTGCTCTAGTTTTGCCCATTGGTTCTAGGTAGTACCCTTGAAGTGTAACAGCACCATCTAGATATAACCTTACTAGTAAAGAATAGAGCTGGATATATTGCTTATTTCTTCTGGGTATACTGTATTAAAGCAGTATTTTGGGCTT
Organism: Chrysochloris asiatica; assembly: GCF_000296735.1. NCBI lineage: Eukaryota > Metazoa > Chordata > Mammalia > Afrosoricida > Chrysochloridae > Chrysochloris > Chrysochloris asiatica. Next base: position 8,318,852 of record NW_006408621.1, read on the forward strand.
ATGGTGCCCCTAAGTTTGGTTTTTTGGTTTTTTTTCCACATACCATGCTTAAATGATTACTCTTCTTGAACACGTAACATATGTTAGTAAGTACCCATTGTCTCAAAATAGAAGGGAGAATGAGCATGAGGATAAGAGTATGTTTTTCTAGTCTAAATGACCTTTTCTTAAGAAAACTGTCTTATTTATTGCTTTTCTCTAATAACATTAATTCTTTGTACTTTGCTATTCTTTCCCTTGAAATAGTGCTTTTATTTTAATTGTTTAATTATATTTGAAATCACTATCAAGCCTTTTGTTATTATTTTCAAAAATAATCTTTTCAAATCACAGAGATATCTAGCACCATTATAGCACATTTGGAAATGAGAAAAGGGGAGAATACTAGTCATAATTTCTTGGCCTCAAAAAATACCATTCTTTTTGGTATATGATTTTAGTTTATCTAGTCTTTAAATTTTTTTATTGTTATAACCTTAGTGTACATGCAGTTTTGAATCCTAATTATTTCACTTAACATTATATCATAAGCATTTTTCCAAGTTATTACAATCATTATAACCATCGTTTTTAATTGGCTGCATTATATTCTTTTGAATAGCTTAGTGGTGAAGAAAACAGACTGTGGAGCCAGACTGCCTGGGTTCGTATCCCAGCTCTACCACTTACTGGCTCTATGATCGTGGGCAAGTTATATACAATCTGTATCTCGGCCTTCCCATTTTATAAAATGGGGAGAATAATGGTATTTATCTCGTTGTTGTTGTTAAGTGCCATCAAGTCGGTTTTGACCCATAGCGACCCTGCATAGGGTTTCCGAGGAGCACCTGGTGAGCTTGAACCACTGACCTTGCAGTTCAAACGGCTTTGCAGTCTGGCGCATTAACCTACAGCGCCACACCAGGGCTCCTAGGTCTATAAAAATTAAATATGCTAGTATATGTAAAGCACTTAATGCTCTAGAAATGTTTTCAAGAATCATCATCATCATCATAAATCATTATTATTGAGTGCACATAACAAAATTGTTTAAGCATGTCCCGTTTTCAGACCTTTAGGTTACTTCCATTTCTTGTACTTATAAAGACTTTGTATGAGTGAATAAGTACCTATAGAAATATTCTTTAGATTATTTTTCAAGTTTGTTTTACTATATAATTTTTAAAGATTTTATATTGGCTTATGCTCTACTTGAAGGTATTTGTACTGCATCTACACCTTTTGTATTATTGGGAGATGTTTTGGATTGTCTTCCTTTGGATCAATGTGACACAATATTCACTTTTGTGGAAAAAAATGTTGCTACTTGGAAATCAGTAAGTGTTTTTGTTTATTTTTCTAACATCCTCTTTATATAGATCCAGGGTACTGATAGTATATTTATGCTTATATGCTTTTTGCTTATATTCCTAATATTGTTAATTGCCAAAAAAGCTGGTGTTGTATAAGACTCATCTCATGTGTGGAGAAAAACGTGAAATGTGAAATTTGGTTGAGTAATAGCAGTAAACTTGAAAATGCATACTTCACATGTTTAGAACTGTTAATTAGTGCCATGTTTAGCCCTCTCATATATCTGAAAACATTTTTATTTTATTGAAAATAATATTTGCTTTTTGAACATGAAAGTGACATAATAGGTTCTCAGTGCCTGTTGATAGGAATATTTTATTTCCTGTGAGTTATTAGAGAATGTGTAGCAACTTCTGAACAATAATAATAATTTCTTGTCTTCATTTCAGAACACATTCTATTCTGCAGGAAAAAATTATTTACTACGTATGTGCAATGGTAAGTGATTGTTTTTAAAATGTGAATGTTTCTAGGAAAAAAACAGACAATTGAAACTAAACACCAGTGATAACATTTTACAACTAGGTCAGTATCTTCATTTTTAAGTAACAATCTGTTTTATTAAAGCAGATTATTTACTTTAAATTAAGCTGGCTCTATTTAGGGTATTTGGAGCATAAAATTAACAAAAAATAAATAAATAAACTGAATAATTTATTAAAGCTTACATTGCCCATGCCAAGCTTGTTTTGTTCCTTTTTAAAAAAAAAATACATTTTTGGGACAATGGTTTCTACCTGATTTTTTTGAGAACTACCTGACAAACTGGTTGAGAAACTTAGGTCAGGTTGTAATAAACAGAATGATTTCTTCTGTGTAACCTTCATTTCCATATATTGTTAGATCTCCTTAGACGATTATCCAAATCCCAGAATACAGTCTTCTGTGGACGAATTCAACTCTTTTTGGCCAGGCTTTTCCCTTTATCTGAAAAATCAGGTAAGCTTTTCTACATTATAATAAATGTAGGAAAATCTTTTCAAGTTTTTAATGGATTAGGATCTGCCTATGGTAATGGGAAAAAGAATAGAAAATTGTCAACCTTATTTTCTTTTACTTATGTTGTTGTTAAGTGCCATCGAGTCGGTTCCGACCCATAGCGACCCTGTACAGGGTTTCTGAAGGTGTAAATCTTTACGGGAGTAGAAAGCCTCATCTTTCTCCCGCGGAGCGGCTGGTAGTTTTGAACCGCTGACCTTAAGGTTCGCAGCCCGATTCGTAACCACTACGCTACCAGAGCTCCTCCTTCTTTTACTTATACTTATATTAATCTAGTGTATAATGTAAGGAACCCTGGTAGCGCTGTAGGATAAGCACTGAACTGCTAACCACAGGGTCAGCAGTTCAAACTCACTAGCCACTCCACAAGAGAAAGATGAGGCTTTCTGCTCCTCTAAAGATTTACAGTCTCGGAAGCCCTATACAGGATCACTGTGAGTCTGAATCAACTCATTGGAAATGTATTTGGTTTTTGAGTCTTGAAACAGTATCATTGGCTTTATTTTTTTGTTGTTTTTCTTGAGACAATATACAGAAGCAAAACATAAATTCAACCATCTCTGCATGTACGGTTCCATGACATTGATTACATTCTTCAATTTATGCAGTCTTACCCTCCTTTTCTGGGAACCTTGGAGTAACACTATAAGATAGGCACTGGACTGCAAAGTTGGTTTGAACTGTCAGGTTGTTAGTTCAGACTTACCAGATGCTCTTTGGAAACTATACAGTGTTGCTATGAGTTGAAACTGACTCAGTGGCACTTAACAACAACAACAACCCTCCTTTTCTACTTAGTGATGAGCATCAAAGGCCACAGCCTTCAGTATGGGTTCCATCTTACGTAAAGAAAACAAAAATCCTCACAACTGGACCAATTAATAACATCATCATAAATGGAGACAAGATTGAAGTTGTCAAAGACTTCAGTTTACTTGGGTTCACTATCAACATTCATGGAAGCAGTCAATAGTCAAGAAATCAAATGACTTACTGCATTAGGCCCATCTGCTGCCTAAGACCTCTTTAAAATATTGAAGAGCAAAGATGTCAGTTTGAGGACTAAGGTGTGCCTGACCCAAGCCATGGTATTTGTATTTTCAGTAGTGTCATATGCACTTTCCTATGCCTGTGAAAGTTGAACACTGAACAGCGAAGACTGTAAAAGAATTGATGCATTTGAGTTACGGTGTTTGAGAAGAATGTTAAAATTACTGTGGACTGCCAGAGAAAAAACAAATCTGTGTTAGAAGAAGAATATTCCTTAGAAGCCAGGATGGTGAGACTTTATCTCTCATACTTTGGATATGTTACCACTAGGAACATGTCGGTGGAGAAGGACTTCAAACTTGGTAAAGTGGAGGGCCAATGAAAAAAGAAAAGACTTCCAATGAGATGGATTGGCACAGTGGTAGCAGCAATGGGCTCAAGCATAACAACAATTGTGAGGATGGTGCAGGACCAGGAAGTGTTTCGTTGTGTTATCCTTGGGGTTGCTATGAATCGAAACCAGCTCAACACGTAACAACAACAACCCTCCTTTTCTGAGTTGTTCCTCCCCCATTAACAAAAAATCACTGCCTCCTAATGTTCTTATCTAAAATCTTTTGAGTTGCTGTTGTCAGTTTGATCCTGTATAATAGGTAGACCTTGTTCTATAGGCAATGTTCAGTTTGTCAGTTTAATCCTTATAGATAGCGTAGTGGTTATGAATCGGGCTGCTAATCTCACGGTCAGCAGTTCGAAACTATCAGCTGTTCCACGAGAGAAAGATGAGGCTTTCTGCTCCTGTAAAGATTTACCTCCTTGAAAACCCTGTACAAGGTCGTTATGAGTCGGAACTGACTCCACAGCACATAGCAACAACAGCAAGGTAATGTGCTAGGCAGACATTCTTTACTAGTTAAACTATTGTTTGGTTTTAAGAAGACTTTAGAGGATGTTTTTGGTTTAAGGTTTAAAGATTATCTGATGGCAATAATTTTAGGATTTCATCCACCCTCCATGACTCTAGAAAGTCTGGGTTCTGTGAAAATCTGAAATTCTGTTCTACATTTTCCTCTTTTTGATTTAATTCTTCTGTAGAATCTTTGGTCAAATGTTCAGTAATGGTAGCTGGGCACCATCTAAGTCTTTTGGTCTCATGGTAAAGGGAGCAGTTATTCATGGTGGTAATTAGCCACACATTCCATTTCCTCCTCCTGTTTTTCCTTCCTGTGTTGCTCCAGATATATCGAGACCAGCTGTGTGGCACTGTAGGATAAGCACAAGACCACAGAGTTGGTTTGTACTGCAAGGTTGGCAATTCAAACTCACCAGCCACTCTTTGGAAACACACACTATATAGGGTTTCTATGAGTCGACCACCACCACCAGATAGCTATTGGAGTCCTGGTGTGGCCTTGTAGGATCAGCACTGGACTGCTAACTACAAGGTTGGCAGTTCAAACCCACCAGCTGCTCTTTGGAAACCCTATACAGGGTCACATCGCTATGAGTTGGAACCTACTCGATAGCACTTAACAACAACAGATAGCTGCTTACAACTTTTTAAGACCCCAGGCACTACACAACAAACTAGGAGATAGAACAAAAGTTCTAACAAGTTTACTAGGCCAGTTAACTGGGATGTCCTATAAAACCATGATCCTAAACTTCCAAACCAAATAACCAAATCCTATGAGGTGTTTGTTTGTACATAAGCCTCAGCAGCTACTCTTTTCTGTTTTCTTTGTCATTGTAAATATATTTCTCAGACAGTTTTGCCAAGTCACCTTTTTACTGATATACAACTCTATTGTCCCTAATTACAATTATCTACTGTACATCCCTACTCTTAATTGACATTTCTTTTTTATCGTCCTAGCTGTGGGAATCTGACATAGCTTAATTTTACAACTGCCTTCTCTAGTTTAGCAGATGTACTCAAAGCAAAAGTGACTTTGAGTGCTGGTCATACATTGCTTATCTTTCTTACCTTCTACTCGATTTTTGCTAACTAATTCCTCAGTTTCTTGTCAACTCTTAATTGTTTTTAACAAAACCATTTTCTATTTTATTACCTAGAGATATGCTATTTAAATGATGTAACGTTATGTAAATGTCTATAGAATTGTTTATCCAGGTTTTTGTTGTGTGTAGTTAGAGGGTTAATCTGAGTAATTTCCATTCTTGACAATCTCACTTTAATTGCCTTTTTTTAAGCAGAATTATTGAACTATGATTCACATACGGTTGATTCATTTAAAGTATGTAATTCATTTTGTTCAATAAATTTACAGGATCGTGCAACCACTACCACATTTCGTACCCCCTAAAAAAGCATCCTGTATCCAGTAGCGATTGCTTCCTTTTTACTTATACCTTTACGTTTCTCCCTTAAGTCCAGTTGTTGTTAAGTGCCTTCGAGTCTGTTCCAACTCAGCGATTTTGTGTAGGGTTTCCAAGGAGCGTCTGGTGGGTTTGAACTGCCGACCTTTCAGTTAACAGTTCAGTGTGTACCCTACAGTGCTACACCAGGACACCCTCCTAATCCCTAAGCATCTTTTAATCTACTTATTAGTTCTTATAGATTTTCCTATTTTGGATATCATATATAATCATAGTATATAGTATTTTGTGACTAACTTCTTTCATTTAGCGTAATGTTTTCCGTGTTGCATATATTAGTTCATCTTTTTTTGTGTTTGTGAATTGAGAAAAGGTTTACAGAGCACAGAGCACATCATGATGAATTGTTTTACATTCAACAATTCATATACTTCATTTCATTACAAAGATTGCAATCTCTTCCATGTACCATCAACTAGCATTATTTACCTCTGTTCACTTTAACTCTTGCATTCCTCAGTACGTCTCTTCATCTTTCTTCTGCAAACCTCCCTCATGTTTGTGTATTGAGGAAGGGAAAATCATTCCTTTTTTTAATGCCCAATGTATTTCACTGTCCAGGTATACCATGTTGTATTTATCCATCAGTTGATGGATGTTTCATTTGTTTGCATTTTTTGGTTATTGTGAATAATACTTCTAAATGTTTGTGCACAGATTTTTGTATGGACATAGTTTCATTTCACTTGGCTACATATCTAGGAGTAGAATTACTGGGTCACATGGTAACTGTGATTAACTTTCTGAGGAACTGCCAGACTATTTCCTAAAGTACCTGTGTCAGTTGAGTATTCCACCAGCAGTGAGAGTATGTGAGGTCCAATTTCCCTACACCTTTGTCACCTCTTATAATTATTTGACTTATGGCATCATGATGGGTGTGAAGTGCTTTTGATTTACATCTCCCTGGTGTGATGCTGTAGGATCAGCACTGGGTGTAAACCACAAGGTTTGTAGTTCAAACCCACCTGCTGTTCCTTGGAAACCCCATACAGTGTCACTGAGTCAGAATTAACTCGACGTCACTCTACAACAACAGTTTCATATAGTGTTGTTCACCTCTGTATTCTCTGTGCCACTTAAACACGTGATGAATGGTTAAAAGAGTTCTATCTCTTGTTGGATAAAAAGTATATAGCCTCATAAGGACTAATTTGTGGACTGTTTGAAAGTGACAAAATATTAGAACAAGGTTTCAATTATCAACCCTTCTTTTATCCTTTCTGGTTGTCTCCAGCCCTCTATTATTACTTTTTAAAAATCTTTTTTGTGGAATGCCAAATGGGGCTACAGCGTACCCAGTGAACAAGGCTTCTTGCAGAGCCTTTGCAATACATAAAACTGTAGGTAGAAACCCTAACCACATCCAGATCTCCAGAGATGAGAAATCTTCACTTGAAAGGATGAGCAGACCAGCCTGGAGCGGCTAGAAGAACAAAAGACACTGCTTGAAAGAAAGACCTACAGGAAAAATACAAAACAATAGAGGCGGAGGAACTGTTACTACAAGAACAAACAAATCGCTTCCCTAGGAAACATCAAGGCAAGTGGTCAGATCCTCTTAACACAAACCCCCTTCAAAGACTAAGACTAAACGGAAATACATGCTCTGATTGGTGACCACACGTATCACTGATAGGGGGAAGAGGGGTAAAAGCAACAATGAAGCGGCAAGCTAAGCCTTACAATGTTCAGTGGGCTTCTGTGGACCCAGTTGGGGACCTGCTTGGCAAGCAATGTGAAGAGACCTGGGGACTCTTGGGCCCAGAGTCAGTGGCATGGCCACGGAGGACTCGAATAGAGAGTGGAGCTACTGGCTGATGGGAAGAGAGGGCATGGGCACAAGAACACCCACACTTGCAGATAGTACCCACGTGACCTGGACTGGATGACTAGATGATCAGAGCACAACCAGGAGAAGAAAGAAAAGGAAAAAAAAAAAAAAGTGAGCTGATACAATCTGATGAACTTGACCTATACCTATGGATGCAGTGACTCAAAAGAAGGAACAAATCCTTACAGCAAGAATCATTTCCACCCCCTCCACACACAGAGTAGGCAGAGATGGGCCACTTGGACATTGGATACCCTAATGGGGAGGGGGGACTACAAAGGCAAGAAGTGACTGGCTTACAAGCTTTCAAGAGGGAACCTAGAGCTAGGGGGCATGGAGGAAGGCAGAATCTCCAGTGAGTACTATCCAGTCTGTCTAGGCGGAGCTGATGAAATGAACTACAGATGGGTAACTCGTGATACTGTAGTGAATAATGGTTTCAGGACTGAATTTGAGGGTTGGAAGTGCAAAGGTGGACGTTTTATAGCAAGGAAGGGAGTGATTATTTCTCCAGTCTAGGAGCAGAGGTCTCAAGGACCATCAACGGAGAAGAGCCGAGAGCGGGACCCTACCCAGAGAACCAGAGATCCCTGAGATGGAGACAGAGACAATGACGTGGAGTGATGAAGCAGCTGGGGACTTTGGATCCAGAAAGGGAGTGGGCCTGTGGGCCGAAGACTGGGCGTGGGGGGGTGGAGGGTGGTGGAAGAGTAGAGGGTGGGTTTCTAGGATATGCATGAAGGGGATTGGAACCATGGCAATGAAATGATGTATGATGGAATGAATGTAAAACTAAAGTTCTCTCATGTAAACATGTAAACTATCATATAATTCACAATAAAACATTTTTTAAAAAAATCTTTTTTTTGTCTTCAGTATGTTGTTGTTGTTATGTGCCGTGGAGTCGGTTCCAACTCATAGTGACGCTGTACAGGGTTTCCGAGGCTATAAATCTTTACGGGAGCAGAAAGCCTCATCTTTCTCCCACGGAACAGCTGATAGTTTCAAACTGCTGACCTTGAGGTTAGCAGCCCGATTCCTAAGCACTATGCCATCAGAGCTCCTTCTGATATGTAGTATAGGGTGATGGAAATTTTTAACTCTTACTGAGATGTATGGCATGTACTATAATGAGTAAATAATATGTAGAGAATAGAAGTATCTTAAGTGGTCTGTGCTGTGCTGATGGCCAGCCAGGCTTAAACACGAATCTTAATATCTTGATTTTACAGCCTAGGTTTTTGTTTTTGTTTTTTAACCTTGTAGACTAAAGAACAGTTGCAAAGATAGTATAGAGAGTACCTGAATACCCTTCATCCAGCTTCTCCTAATGTTACTATCCTACATAACCATGATCTAGTTACCAAACTCAAAGTAGCACTGGTGTATCACTACCAATTAAAACTACAAACTTTAGTTGGATTTTCCCAGGTGTGTTTGTTTTCTTCTTTTAATTTTGGTAAAATGTGTGTGCATGTGTATATACAGAAGGTAAAGGACACGTAGGGGGTGCAGTGGTCCAGTGCTCTGCTGGCAACCAGAAGGTCACCTGTTTGAACTCACCAGCTACTTCCCAGGAGAAAGATGTGGCAGTTTGTTCTTTAAAGATTTACAGCAGTTTGACTCTTGTATAGGGTCACTGTGAGTCGGAAATAACTCAACAGCAATGGGTTGTTTGTATACATTTATCTATGTAAATAATAACGTTTGCCATTTTAATAATTTTTAAGTGTATAATTCAATGTCTTTAATTGCATTCACCATATTGTGCAACCATCACCACTATATTTATCTAAAAATTTTTATCACCCCAAACAGAAAGTCATTCTTAAGCAATAACTTCCCATTCCCCTTTCTCAGCCTTTGATAATTACTAATAAACTTTTATCTGTATGCATTTGCCTGTTCTAGGTATTTTACATAAATGGAATCTTACAATATTTGTCCTTTGTGTCTGACCTATTTCACTCAACATAATGCTTTCAGTTCATCCATGTGGGAATGTATATCAGGACTATGGCTGAATAATAATTTTGTCATATTCATATATCACATTTAATTTATTCATCCATTGATCCCCATATGCTTAATTTCCTCCTTTTGGCTATAGTTTGAGTATATATCCAGGAGTGCTGGGTTACATTCTTTTTTATTTTGGAGTCCTGGTATGGTACTGTAAGATAAGTACTTGACCTCAAGGTCAGTTTGAAGTGCAAGATCGACAGTTCAAACTCACCAGCTGCTCCTCGAAACTCTGTACTGGGTCGTGTGAGTCAGAACCGAACTCATTCGCACTTAACAACAATTCTAGTTTTTTAACTTTTTAGAAAATGCTAAAGTGTTTCCTATGGAAGCTTTCCTGTTGTACATTTCTGCCAGTAATGCATGAGAGTTTCACTTTCTCCACATTTCTGTAACAGTTAAGGTTGTACATGCTTTGGGTTAGAGCCATCTTAATGAGTGTAAAGTGGTGTCTCATGTTTTTGACTTTTATTTCTCTTAGGACTAGTTACACTGAGCTTCTTTTTATGTGTCTCCCAATTTAAGAGTTTCTCAGTCTTTGTTATCTTTTTGACATTGACATTTTAGAAGGTTTTTTTTTTTAAGTCAGTTTTTATTTTGTGCAATCTCTCAATTTGGGGGATATCTGATATTTTTTCATGCCTGGATTTGGGTTGTGTGTTTTTGACAAAAATACCACAGAAGTGGTGTTGTGTCCTTTTTAATGCATCGTATCAGGGGTTCCTGATGTCAGTATGTCTAATTACTAATTTTTGAAGTGGTGTCAGGAGTCCTGGTGTGCTGTAAGATAAGCATTAGACCCATGCTAACCTTAAAGTTGGTGATTCAAATCCACAAGCCACCTCTCAGAATCCCTATACAGGATCACTATGAGTCAGAACTGTCTCAATGACACTTAACAGCAACAACAACAAAGGTGGGTGGTGTCTGTCTGGTTTTATCTGCTATAAAGTTACTGTTTTTCTTTTGTAATTAATAAGTAATTGGAAGGAGATACTTGGAGGCTATATAAATGTTCTTTTTCTCTTAAACTTTTCCCCCGAATTTCTCTCATGCTATCTACCTTTTTTAAATTGGAATTTTTGTAGAAGGAAGAATTGTCTCTTCTATTCCATTTACTCATTACTTCAATTGAAGACTAGTATTTAGAAGCCAAGCTCTGGGCCCTAGATATGCTGTTTGCTGTTGCTACGGCTTCTCATCTCTCTCAGTGGACAGAGCTAATAAATAGATGTATGTATATTAACCCATGTATGCACATATGTCTATGTATTTCTCTGTGTGTATATATTGTTGTTATGTACCATGAGGCTGATTCAGACTCATAGCAATCCTGTATTGGATTTCTGAAGAATGACTAGTGGGTTTGACCCACTGACATGGTTAGTAGTCCAGTGCTTGCTTATCCTACAGTGCCACACCAGTACTCCGTGTGTGTGTATGTGTATGTATGTATATATATATTGCTGCTGTTGTTAAGTGTCGTGAAGTTGGTTCTAACTCATAGTGACTCTGTATAGGATTTCCAAGGTTTAAATCTTTGTGGTAGCAGAAAGCCTTATCTTTCTCCATGTATACACATACATAAATATATATATATATATGTTGTGTGCTGTCAAATCGGTTCTGACTCAGCAGTCCTGTATAGGGTCTCTGAGAGTGACTGGTGGCTTTGAACTGCTGACCTTGTGGTTAGCAGTACAGTGCCTATCTGACAGCACCACACCCAGGCTTATATGTAAATATATGTGCACACACACACAGACATATATTTGAGGGGTTTTGTACTCAAAAACTGTGAGATCATACTGATACCTCTCAGTCCAAACCTGCACCATTAGACCTGCTTATGTATAACTTTGTTCTCTGCCAATGAGAAACCTGTCTCATTAACTATAATAAATTTACTTATTTATTAACAACCTTTTTTTTTCCCTTAGTTTTAGCAATCATAAATTTATTCATAAGAGGCTAGAAGTCCACAACAACAGGGGGAGGCCAGAATTTGCAACATAGTACAACATGGAGGATAATCATTTCATATCTCAAAATGGAGGGCAATTGAGTAATATCCTGGATCGGACATAGTGGCTGTCAATGGAAATGGGCCGCCGCCCTCACTCCTGCAATGTCATCTTCAGATTGTTCATATAAACCTGAAGATTTCCAGGGTGGAGAGTACCTTGTAGGTCCATGGAACAGGAACCTGGAGGAAGGTATACATGCAGAGTGGGAGGGTTTGTCTCAACAGGCTCTCCAGGACAGCCCTGGAGACTAGGCTTCCACAGGAGCTGAGAGTGAGGAGCTGGGAGCAGCAGTGCAGGGTAGGCAGAATAGCAATGAGCTGGGAGTCTGTGATGCCACACCCACCCAAGTCCAGGACGTGAAGGGTCTCAGCATTGAAGTCAGTCAGGATGACACAATAACCTTACTTTTTATTGACTATGACTTAACATTTGTGCTTTAGCAAAATGACCAATTGTTAAATATTAGATTCTGTGAAATTGTTTTTGAAGATATATGAATAAGAGAATCAACTGTTTTTGTTACAATGTATGTAGCTTCTGTGTACTCTAAAGACAGCTTTAAGAAATACATTTGAGAAACGATTTGTAAATCCACTGGTTTTATGCCTTACTTGATCTTTTGTTTAATTTTGGATTTAGCATTTTATGTGTTTTGATTATATGATACTAATTATATTCTTAAACAAGTTTAGGTATTTCACAAATTTGCTTTGAAAATCTTTTTTTTTTTTTTTTTTAAATAGGTCTTAACTTGCAGAGTCAATTTAACCTGGAAAATGTCACTGTTTTCAATACCAATGAACAAGAAAGCACTCTGGGTCAGAAGGTGAGACGGATATGAAATCTTCTAACAGAACTAACATACAAGTTTGTTATGAAATAACATGTGAATAAGACATATGTTATTTAGAAAATTTAATTAACATGTATCTTTGTAAAAGATTCAAATAATGTAGAAACAAATAAAATAAAAACAGAGCGACTTTGTAATCAAAGTCCCAAAGAGAACTACTCTATTCTTTAGCCTAGGATTTATTGAGTTTATGTGCAAATAAATATGTAATTTTCCCCAAATATTAAGTCATAATTCATATATCACTCATACAGGCATACCTAGAAATACTGTGTGTGTGATTCCAGACCACTGCTGTAAAGTGAATATTGGAACAAAGCGAAGTCACGTGAATTTTTTTGTTTTCATTAAGTGTGCAATAGCATTATGGAAAAGTTTGAAATATTGTGAGAATTAGCAAAATGTGACACAGAGACATAGATTAGGCACATGCTTTTGGGATAATGCCACCTGTAGACTTGATGCAGATGCCATTTCCCAACAGTATTTGATGCCACAAGCCTTCAATTTGTGAAAAACAGTATCTGTGAAATGCAACAAAACAAGTTCAGGTACATCTAAACTGTATCTTTTAGGATTTTTTTTTTTTTGTTTTAACAATGTAAAATGAAAACATTTCTGTACGGGTAAATTGAAATATGCCCCAGTCTTTTAATGGGTTATTATAAATCTTTGAATGGATGGATTATCTATAATCCCCTATCATTGGGCATTTACATAATCTTTCATAATGAAAAATAGGTAGAAGTATTGTGTGTGGTTATTGTTGTGTGCTATGGAGTCATTTCCATTTCATAGTGACCCTATATGACAGTAGAGTAAGTTTTCCTAGGTTGTACTCTTTATGAAAGTAGCTCACCAGGTCTTTTCCCCCTTCTTACGCCTTAGTGAGTTTGAACTGACATATGTTTTGGATAACGTCTGAGCACTTAACCATCATACCATCAGGGCTCCTTAATACTGTATATGCAAATACCCAGTTGTGCAGGTGTCTCCTTAGGATAACTTTTTATAAAATTACTGGGCCGAAATATATGCATATTTCAAATTTTTATTACTGTTACCCAGTCATTTCTCAACAGGGTTGTACCCATTTTTACTGCCACTAAAGGAGCTCTGGTAGCGTAGTGGTTACGAATTGGGCTGTGAACCATAAGGTCAGCGGTTCGAAACTACCAGCCGCTCCGCGGGAGAAAGATGAGGCTTTCTACTCCCGTAAAGATTTACACCCTTGGAAACCCTGTTACAGGGTCGCTATGGGTCGGAACCGACTCGATGGCACTTAACAACAACAACAACAATGGCACATAGTGTGGCGCTGTGGGTTAATTAATGTACCAGATTGCAAAGCCATTTGAACTGCAAGGTTGGTGATTCAAGCTCACCAGCTGCTCCTTGGAAACCCTATACAGGGTCGCTATGGGTCGGAACTGACTCAATGGCACTTAACAACAACAACAATGGCATATAGGAACTCCTGGTGTTGTGCAATAAATTAAACATTGGACTGCTAACCACAAGGTTGATGGTTCAAACCCACTATCTGCTCCTTATAAACCCTAAACTGGGTTGCTTTTGAGTTCTGTTGTGTGTAGGATTGCTATGAGGCAGAATCAACTTGGTGACATTTAATAACAGTGGCACATAGAGAATGCACTGATTCGCAACAACACTGAAAATTATCAGGTTTAAAAAATCTTAATTGATGTAGTTGATAAATATTCTTGTTTTAATTTGTAGTTCCTTGATTATTTATAGAGTTGGGGGACTTTAGTTTATTCTGTGAATAACCTATTCACACCATTTGCCTGTTTTGCTATTGAATTCACTTTTTCTTATTGATTGTAATAACTACAATCATTATTAGTATATTGTCTTCCATGTGTTGTGTGTTATTGGTGTGGGTTTGTTTTTTTTCTGTTTATGGGTTTTCTGTAAAATTTATGGTGACTTTAGTGTGTAGAACTTTTATATTAGGATGTAATGTTATCACTTGTTGGTCTTGAGTTTTAAATCTTTAACCTAGCCTAGAGTGTTGGGGTTTGGAATGTGCTGAATTGTAATTTTATTTATTTCTGAATGGTAAACTAGTTATCTCACAGTCATTTGCCTACTGATTTTTTTTAAAGGACATCAACTATAAACAGCTTTTTTAAAAATATCATTTACAATATATCTACGACACTCAATGAGTTGGCAGATTTCTGGTACATTCAGCACCTACTCTTCATTTAGGGACAAGCTGATGCAGCTAATATGTCACTGTAAAATAATCATGCTAGTTTATTCTTTAAAATATAATCATAATACGGAAATGATGTTGTTGACGTTACTTAAGAATTTACAGAAACTTGGCCTTCACCTTTATATATCCTTTAGCTGCTTGGACTGTTCCATATAATCTCCTTATTTTGAAATTTCCACCTTCAACAGGCACATCCACTGTTTAAGAGTTCTTTATTGTTCATGTTGTTGTTGTTAAGTGCCTTCGATTTGGTTACAACTCATAGCAACCCTTTATAGGTTTTCTGAGGAGACATTGGTGCATTTGAACTGCCATCCTTGCAGTTAGCAGTCCAGTGCTTATCCTACAGCACCACACCAGGACTCGGTTTTTAGAGTCCTTACTATACTGATGATTTTCTGAGTTCTTCAAAAATTCATTGTATATACTCATATTTCTAAAAGATATTTAGTTATAGATCATTCCCAAAGAGAATCTACTAGATGTGTTTTGAGAATTTCTGGTTTAATTCTTTCCACTATATCTTCATGACTGTCTTATAGTATTCCCACTGCCTTAAAGATTGACTTTGATAGTTAACTTCACCTGGACTTCCCTAATAATGGTTGTTTGATGTGAATGACCTAGTATTCCAGTCTTTATTCTTAACAACTGCTCTATAACAGACTATACAATTTTTTTTTTTCTTTTCAATTTTAGCACAGTGAGGATAGAGAAGAAGGAATGGATGTAGAAGAAGGTGAAATGGGAGATGATGAAGCACCGATAACTTGGTGAGTTTTTAGACTATAAGATTTCTTGATTTATTAACATAATACTTTAAGCCCATTGCCTTTGGGTATTGGGTTTTCGTTTTAGTGAAATCGATGGGATAAGAAACCTTCTTTCACTCCTCTCCTACCTTCCTATCATTTGTTTTAACTCATCCTCTATTTGTTTTTCTTTTTCATGTTATTTTGTATTTTCTGTAGCTGGTTTAAGAAGTGAGGAAGAGAAAAGGAGTCCATGAAACAAAACTTAGATATACTAACACTCTTGCAGGTGTCTGAGGCCAAAAAATGTCATCAGTTATAAAAATTTCCATTATTACTGTCCAGAAAATCAATGTTGTTGTTGTTGTTAGGTGCCATCGAGTCGGTACCGACTCATAGCGACCCTATACACAGCAGAACGAAACACTGCCTGATCCTGGACCAACCTCACTACTGTTGCCACGCTTGAGTCCATCGATGCTGCCACTTGGCTAATCCATATTGTTGGGGGTCTTCATCATTTTCTCTGACCATCCACCTTACCAAACATGATATCCTTCTCCAGCGACTGGTCCCTCCTGACAATATGTCC
>NW_006408621.1:8337148-8350491 GCF_000296735.1 Chrysochloris asiatica
ACAGTGACTCTGTGTATTCCTTCTATCTTCTCTTGATGCTTTCTGGATCATTCAATAATTTGCTCAGAGAATCTTTCAATAATGAAAGTCTAGGCTTGAATTTTTTCTTCAGTTCCCCCAGCTTGAGAAATACTCAGCATGTTCTTCCTTTTTGGTTTTATGATTCCAGATCTTTGCACATTTTGTTGTAATATTTGGCTTTATCTTCTTGAGCTAATCTTTGAAATTTTCTGTTTAGCTCTTGTATCTCTCCATTTCTTCCATTTGCTTTAGCATCTCTATGCTGGAGCACAAGTTTCAGTTTCTCTTCTGACATCCATTTTGACATTTTCCTTTTTTGTCTTCTCAATGACTTTTTGCTTTCTTCCTATATGATATTCTTGATGTCATCCCACAGCTCTTCTGGTCTTCGGTCTTTAGTGTTTCATGTATCAAATCTGTTCTTCAGATGATCTCTAAATTCAGGTTGGATATATTCAAGGTCATATTTTGGCTCTCGTGGACTGGTTTTCATTTTCTTCACCTTCAGTTTGAATTTGCATATGAGTAATTGATGGTCTTTTCCACAGTCTGCCCCTGGCCTCGTTTTGACTGATGATATGGAGGTTTTCCATTGTCTCTCTCCACAGATGTAGTCAATTTGATTTCTGTGTATTCCGTCTGGTGAGGTCCATGTATATTGTCGTCTCTTATGCTGTCTAAAGAAGGTATTTGAAATGAACGGATCACTGAATTTGCAGAATTCTGTCATGTGTTCTCCAGCATCATTTCTATCACAGATCACTGAATTTGCAGAATTCTGTCATGTGTTCTCCAGCATCATTTCTATCACCATATTGTCCAACTACTGATCCTTCCTCTTTGCTCCCAACCATTGCATTCCAATCACCAGTAATGATCAATATATCTTGATTGCATGTTTGATCGATTTCAGAGTGAAGAAGTTGGTAGAATTCTTCTATTTCATCTTCACTGGATTTAGTGTTTGGTGCATAAATTTGAATAATAATGGGCTTTCCTGTAGCCGCATGGATATTATCCTATTGCAGATAGCGTTGTACCTCATGACTGATCGAAATATGTTCTTTTTGACAATGAATGCAACACCATTCTTCAATTTGTCATTTCCGGCATAGTAAACCATGTGGTCATCAGATTCAAAATGGTCAGAATCAGTACATTTCAGCTCACTAATACCTAAGATATCTATGTTTATGTGTTCCATTTCATTTTTGCAGTTTCCAATTTTCCCAGATTCGTACTTCATACATCCATGTTCCGATTATCAATGGATATTTGTAGCCGTTTCTCTTCATTTTGAGTCGTCTCCCATCAGCAAATGAAGGTCCCGTGGGCTTTTCTTCCATGAGCTTACTCCATTCTTGTCATCATGGTCATCTCTACTATGAGGAGGCACCTCTTCCCCAGTCGCATTTGAGTGCCTTCCAACCTGAGAGTCTCATTTTCCGGCACTATATCTGACAGTGTTTCTCTGCTATTCATAAGGTTTTCAGTGACTAAATTTTTGGAAGTAGTTTGTCACTCCTTCTTCCTAGTCTGTCTTCGTCTGGAAGCTCATCTGCAATTTGTCCACCATGGGTGACCTTGTTGGTATTTAAAATACCCGTGGCAAAGCTTTCAGATTCATAGCAACTCACAAGCCACCACCACAGTACGACAAACTGACAGATGAGTGGTGGAGAAGATCAATAGGGGTTCCTTTATTGGCCACCAGGCTTATAGCACAGGGAGATGTGTTCCTGGCATCACAGATTTGAAATGTAAACACATATCTATAAAGCACCATTAGAAATAATGTGATTCCATGCTTAACTTCAATACGTCCTGGTCAGGTGACCTTGATTAAGGTTCTTTAACTTCTCTGAAATTCACTTTCTCCATCTTTAAAATATAATGGTGTCTAGGGGATCAAATAGATGATCATTAGAAATGGTTATCTATTAAAGCACTTGATGTTGTTGTTGTAAAGTGTGTAAAGTCGGTTCCAACTCCTAGTGACTGTATAGGGTTTCCAAGAAGTAGTTGGTAGGGTTTGAACTGCTGACCTTGTGATTCACAGTCCAGTGTTGATCCGCAGCACCACACCAGAAGTCCTTGGTAGTTATCCATGTTACCAGTTAACACTCTGTTGTTAATGCCATGGAGTCATTTCTGACTCATAATGACACTGTATAGGGTTTCCAAGGAGCAGATGGTAGGTTTGAACTGCCCACATTATGGCTAGCAGTCCAGGTTTATCCTACAGTGCCACACTAGGACTCCAGTTACCACTATCATATTGACATTATGTGTAGGGATTTATGAAAGCACTTAGAAAATAGTGTCTTCAGATCTATTATTTTACCAGTTCTCTCACCTCTGTCTGCCTTTCCCCTCCTTCCTTCAATAAACATGAGTTCAGATGAAATATTGATTCCTAACTTAATGGTAAATTAAAGGAACAGGTAGTGTTATTTGTAATGACAACTTTTTTAGATACGTTTGTTCCATATATGTTAGGGACATAGTAGGCTTTTGGGATCTAGACTAAACAACATTGGGGCAGTGGGCCAAGGTAGTAAGTAGACTTCAAGATAATGGGACACCTGAGGTGTAAATAGAGTCTCAAAGACAAGCTCTGCCTGATGCAGTCATGGCTAGTTAAGCTCTTCCAAAGCCTGTTTAGATAATATGGCCCCATTTGTTATGTTCATAAACTGCCCAAAGCTGCAGGATAATTATTTTTGTCAGGTACTGTCGAGTCAGCTTCAACTAATAGTGACCCTATACACAGTAGAATAAAATACTGCCTGGTACTATGCCATTCTCACAATTGTTGTTAATGCTTGAACACATTACTGCTGCTACTAAAGATGCTAATCCATCTTTCTCTTTTTCAGTGACCCTCCACTTAACCAAATAGGATGTCCTGTAGGATCTGGTACCTTCATTTACATAATATGTCTAAAGTACGAGGGATGAAGTCTGGCCATCCTGGCTTCTAACGAGCATTCTGGCTGAACTTCTTCCAACACAGATTTATTCGTTCTTCTAGCACTCCATGATACTTTTAATATTCTCCAATACCATAATTCAAATGTATCAATTCTTCTATGGTCTTCCTTATTCATTATACAACTTCCACATGCATATGAGGTGATTGGAAATAGTGTATGGCTTGGGTCATGCTCACCTTAGTCCTCAAACTGATATCTTTGCTCTTAAACCATTTCAAGAGGTCTTTTGCAGTAGATTTGTCTAATGAAATCTGTTGTTTGATTTCTTGACTACTGTTTCCATGAGCTGAGTGTTGATCCAAGCAAAATGAGGTTTTTCACAACTTCAGTCTTTTCTCCATTTACTATGATGTTTGTTGGTCCAGTTATGAGGATTTTTGTTTTCTTTACATTGAAGTGCAATCCACAGTGAAGGCTGTAGTCTTTGATCTTCATCAGTAAGTATTAAGCCCTCTTCACTTTCAGCACACAAGGTTGTATCATCTGCATATTGCACTTTTAATGAGTTTTACTCCAATACTAATGCCATGTTCTTCATATAATCCAAGTTCTCAGATTACTTGCTCAGCATGCAGACTGAATAAGTATCCTCTTGTTCTTTTCGAATGACTGCTGCTTCGTCTTTGTACAAGATCCTCATGAATACAGTTAAATGTTCTAGAATACTCATTCTTTGCAATGTTATCCATAACTTGTCATAATCTACACAAAAGCCTTTGTGTAGTCAGTAAAGCACAAGTAAACATCTTTCTGGTATTCTTTTCTTTTAGCCAAGATCCATCTCAATGTCAGCAATGATATCCCTAGTGCTGCATCTCTTCTGAATATGACTTGAATTTCTGGCAGTTCCCTGTTGATGTATTGTTACAGCAGTTTTTGAATTATCTTCAGCAAAGTTGCTTACATTCTCCTCCAACTCCATAACTCAAATGCGTCAAGTCTTCTACAGTCTGCCTTATTTACTGTCCAGCTTTTGCATGCAATTGAGGTTATTGAAAATACCATGGTTTGGGTCAGGTGCACTTTAGTCCTTAAGCTGACAGTGCAAAATTCTATCATGTGATCTCAAGCATCATTTCTGTACCAGGGCTGTTTTTTCCAACTACTGATCGTTCTTTCTTTCTCATTTTTACATTCCAGTCACCAGTAATTGTCAATACATCTTGATTGCATGCATGTTTGATCAATTACAGCTTGAAGAAGTTGGTAGAATTCTTCAATTTGATCATCACTGGCTTTATGGTTAGCATGTCAGTTTGAATAATGTATTATCTGGTGTTCTTTATAGGTGTGTGGTTATTATCTTATCACAGAGCATTGTATTCCAAGATCTTATTTTTGATGATAAATGTGATACCATTCATCTTCAATTTGTTTCCGGCATAGTAAACCATACTATTATGTGATTCAAAATGGCCGTTCCTGTCCATTTCATTTCACTAATGCCTAGAATACCAGTCTTTATGAATCCATTTCATTTGTGACAACTTCCAATTTTCCTGCATTCATATTTTGTACAATCCATGTTCCAATTATTAATGGATGTTTTCAGCTTCTCATTTTGAGTTGTGCCCCAACAGCAAATGAAGGTCTTGAAAGCTTTACTCCATTCATGTCATTTTGCCAACTCCACTTTGAAGAGGCAGCTCTTCCCCAGTCATATGAAGGGCTGATCTTCTGGCACTATATCTGACAATGTTATGGTGCTTTTCAGAATGTTTTCATTTTCTGGTACTATACCTGACAATGGAGTCCTGGTGTGGCGCTGTGGGTTAATGCACCAGACTGCAAAACTACTGGCGGTTCAAGCTCACCAGCTGCTCCTCAGAAACCCTATACAGTGTTGCTATGGGTTGGAATCGACTCAACAGCATTTAACAACAACAACAAATCTGACAGTCTTCTGCTGTTAATAAAATTTTCAGTGACTAAACTCTCAACAGTAGTCTGCCTCTCCTTACTTCTTGTTGTTGTTAAGTGCCCTTGAGTCGATTCCGACCCAAGGAGCAGCTGGTGAGCTTGAACCAGTGACCTTGCAGTTCAAACAACTTTGCAGTCTGACACATTAGCCCACAGCACCACATAGGACTTTCTAGAGATGGCTTACCACCACATCCGGAAAGGGAAAATGGGAAATGGAAAAACATGGCCCAAAAGTTGTATATATGATTGTATTCCCAACTGGTGGTGGTGGTTATGTGGCATTGAGTCAGTTCTGACTCATAGCAACCCTGCATAGGGTTTCTGAGGCTGTAAATCTTTAAGGGAGCACAAAGCCTCATCTTTCTCCTGTGGAATAGCTGGTAGTTTCGAACTGCTGACCTTGAGGGTTAGCATCCCGACTCGTAACCACTACGCTACCAGGTCTCCTTGGCTAGAATTTAATCATATGGCCACACTTGAGAGGTTGGAAATACAGTCTTTAATTCTGAATCATCCTGAGCTCAGCCAAAAAATGAAGGGTTCTGCTGCTAGGTGAAGAGGTAGGATTGATAACGTGTGACATATCGAGGTCTGTAACTTCTGAAATTATTTACAAAATTTCATGCGTGAATTTCCTCATTTCTGGAGAAAGAGGCCATAGTTCTCATCAATATCTTGTGGGGTTAGGGAGGAGTAAAGGTGAGAATATGTATTGTGACCTAAAAAATTTAGTTAACATTTACATATTTTTTAAATTGTATAAATGACTAAAATAACGCTTTCTTTATTAGCTCCATTCCAATTGATTACAACTTGTATCGAAAATTCTGGTCACTTCAGGATTACTTCAGAAACCCTGTGCAATGTTATGAGAAGATTTCATGGAAAACTTTTCTCAAAGTAAGTTACCAGTCAAAAGTCCAATCTTTTACTACTGATGGTTGACAGATCTGAAACGACTTAAACAACATACTTTTCACTATAGAATTCTGCCTCTTACCTTTTTATACCTATTTTCTAGTTTACAGAAGCCAAATTATAATTAATATCTAAACCACTAGTTTATGGACTAGTACATAAATGAATTTGGGTTTTAAATTTAGTAATTATGGCATTAGTTTTGTTTTTACTGGGGTGGTTAATTTTTTTTTTTAACACTGTCATCAATATAATTGTTGAATGTTTGTAGAATATTCTATCTTTACACAAAATTATTTTGACTGTCCTGTTAGGACAGGTGTCCACAGACTGTGATCCTTTGGCCAAATCCAGCCTAAGATTTTGACATTGTTTTATTTGGTTACAATCTTTCACAT
Source organism: Chrysochloris asiatica (assembly GCF_000296735.1). Lineage (NCBI taxonomy): Eukaryota > Metazoa > Chordata > Mammalia > Afrosoricida > Chrysochloridae > Chrysochloris > Chrysochloris asiatica. The sequence goes on from NW_006408621.1 coordinate 8,343,405, forward strand.
ATAAAGTGCTTGAGAGTTTCCATTGCTGGGTTAAACAGCTAATTTCAGTGGTAAATCTCTACATACTCTCAAAACATTGTTTTCTTTATTTGCCTTTCACACAAAATTGCATTTGAAATCATACATGAGTGCTTCACAAAGTTCCTGGAAAAATGAATTAAAAGATCATGGAATTTTTCTACGAACTCTTTGAAGCCCACTCCTGATTTCTTAAGTAGACAATCCCATTTTACAAAAATAGCATGAAATTTAGGTAAACAAAATAACTTTTGTCCCCATTTTGCTAACTTAATTTTTCTTGTTTTTTAAACCTTACAATATGCATATGCTAAAGCATGAGTAAATTTTAGGTGTTTTTATTATGAAAAGCATTGAACAAATTACTGGGCAACATTGCCAAATGAAATTAATTCATATTTTTACTTTTCAGTATTCCGAAGAAGTTTTAGCTGTTTTTAAAAGTTATAAATTAGATGATACTCAGGCCTCAAGGAAAAAAATGGAAGAATTAAAAACAGGAGGAGAACATGTATATTTTGCAAAATTTTTAACAAGTGAAAAGGTATAAATCTTTCTTTTCAACTAGACATAATAAGAAATGGTTGTTTTTTTTTTTTTCTCTCTCTCTTTAGCTTATATCCTTAAGTAGAATAGAACTGTTTCTGAGTTCTGATTATAGCTGATTTTAGTCTTAGAGAGACCCATTTCTTCATTACACAAATAGACTAATGCTATTTCCAAAGGTGAAAGAGGTTGTTCTGCATTGTCTGATTTGCAGTCTTATTTTAGAATAAATCCCATTAAGTTACTTCAAGTATATATGTTTTGAAACTCACATTAGGATTTAATTTGCATTAATAAAAATACTTTGTAAATAGTATTCCTTAGCTACAAAAGAGGAATATTAAAGCTCCCTGTTTAATTATATGATTTAATAAGTAAATTCTGTTCAAATACAATGCTAAGGGTTTGTGTAAGTTTGCTAGTTAGAAGAATTGAGTTTGTGTTTCACCTCACTCCCTTTGCTCTAAACACATAGCAATGACACGTACAATATAAAAAGAGAAAACCTAAAAGACAAAGCTGGGCTTCCAGAAACCAAGATAAATATCTTCATGGACCAGATATGCCACGTAGTGAAAGTGAAGCCTTTGGCCTGCTGGACTCGGTATCCAAATGCAGTTGATGACAGCTAGAAGTTGGGATACAAGTAATGAGACCAAATGTGCTCCAAGTGGGACCAGGGGCCAGAGCCAGACTCAGTGCTTGAAGCAAGGGACTGGGGTGGAACTTTACCTACTCTTGAAGCTAAGAAAATTACTGCCAACTCTTCTGCCAAGGGATTTTGTTTTATAGGAAATTGTTTGTGTAGGGATTCAAAGACACAGCTTAGTGTCCATCTGTTTGCTTTGTGACTGGATATGGGCTGTCCCCAGTATACCCTGGAAAAAGGGACTTAAAAAAGTCATCAGACTTTTTTCAGACTTGGGGTTCAGATGCCCTGATGGAAGAATTTGTAAAACCATTAGACAGGGGTGGGTGTATTCAAAAAGAGAGGGAAAGGGAAATTAAAGCCTCCCATCAAAACTCTAACAAATAAAACTTTTGAAACCCATAAAGATACCTAACGCTAAGAAAGATCAAAGCAAAATCAGCTATTGGATATGCATGTATTTATTCCAGACAAAATACAACCTGACCAACACCTTAAAGTAAAAATGTATTGGATAATGAAAAAATAGCTGAGATGACATTCATTGAATAGGAGCAAGAAATTGTGAAACAAAAGCAGGCAAAATGAAGTGGAATAATTGGGATATGACACCTAATTGGGAATCTTAGAAATGAAAAATATAATCATTGAAACCAAGGCACAGCACACAGGATTAAACTATATAATGAACATAGATGAAAATTAGTGAACTGAAGATAGTGATGAGACGTTTACCCAAAACAGCACAAAGAGACAGATTTTCTTAAAAAGTGAAAGAGCAGTTAAAGCCATGAGGAATAGATGGAGCTGTTCCAACATGGCCTAGTAGGGTTTCCAGAGAACAAAGTTAAACAAAATGATTTATAAACAAATAAACAGAATTGAACAAAGTCCCAAATTCTCAAATCAAAAGGATACTACAACTTCTGAGCAAGATGAATCAAGGTAAATCCATACTTCAATACATCATGCTGTAACTGTAATGATAAAGAAAAAACCTTAAGAGCCACCAAAGAGAAAAAGACAAATCTGCCAGAAAGAAACAGCTGTTTGATTGAAAGCCTATTTCTAATCACCAACAACAGAAGAAAAAGGAGTAATGTTAAAGTGCTGAGGGAAACATTAAAACAACTATCAATCTAGATTTTCATATCCAGCGAAATACTCTTAAGATTGTGGATAGATGAAATAAAGACATTTTTGTTCAACATCTGGGAAAAGCTGCCACTCACAGACCCTATTTTGAAAAATGGATGTTCTTCAGGAAGAAGGAAATTCAACCTGTAAGAAGAAGTGGGATACAGAGAGCAATGGTGAGCACAAATATTTGAAAAATATGACAGTAAATTTATGATTGACAAAAATTCATAACTGATTTCTGAAATTTTCTATTTAAAAAGAATGTTTTAATGTGAAACTTAAACTGGATGACAGTAGAAAGCACACGTGTTTGAAATGAATAAGCATATTCTGGTCTTATCACAGAGCGAGGGAAGCAATACTGGATTACTTTAGACTTCATTATGTGTATTTAAAGGGTAACCACTAAAAGAAAAGGAGAGGGAAAAAAAGAAAACAAACTTGTTGGCTCGCAAACAGCAAAGAGAAAATAAAGGGAGAGTGGGGTTTATAAACTGCTTTCTAAATCCAACAAGGAACCCTACTGGCACAGTGCTTAATTTTTTGGCTGCTAACTGAAAAGTTGGTGGTTTGAACCCACCAGTGACTCTAGCAATCTGTTCCTGTGAAGATTCCAACCTCAGGGTAGTTCTCTTCTGCCTATTGGGGCTGCTGCAAGTTGGAATTGACTCAGTAGCATGCAACAACAGTGTAAATCCAATAGATGGTATAAAAGGAAGGGTGGGGTTGGGGAAGCTAAAAGAGAGGTACAAAGAATTCCAAATATAGCAGCAATGGCAAGTATAAAAATAATTTACCTACTAAAACATCATATTGGATGGTTTTTTAATCTGGCTTCTTCTATTAAATGAAACAAACATATCAAACACTGTAATTCAATAAAAAATACAGCTTCTATTTTGCTCTATCTAAAATCAGAAGTAAATCCTATACCTTTTCTCTTAACTTAGACTCTTCCTGAAGATGCATACCTTTCAGAAAGCTAAAATAACAATTTAAATAATATTATCAAAGCAAAAAAGTTAGTAAAGTAACCAATAGGAGTTGTAGACTTTTAGGAGTTAAAGGTTAAATTCCTCATGACAATGCAAATTATTTCAAAATTGCATGTCTTATATTTCCAAGGACATTTTAATTACAAAAAACAACAGAATTTCAGAGAAATCTCTGTATTGGGAAGAGTGTAAAATTGGTGATTTTGTATTCTCTATTCACCACTTTATCAGAATTGACTTTCTGAATGGTGGTTTTGTGCTGTTGAATCAGTTCTGACTCATAGCAACCCTGTACAGGGTTTCCCCAGCTATAAATCGTTATAGGAACAGAAAGCTTTCTCTCACGGTGTATTAGGTGAATTCAAACTTCTGACCTTGCAGTTAGCAGCCCCGCTATCAATCCAGTACACTACTGAGGCTCCTGGCTTTCAGAATATTATCTCTTTTAAGACTCTTCAGTAATTCGGAGAGAATGTGATTTCAAGCTTTAGCTCCAGAATTCCATTGTTGTTGTTGTTAGGTGCCATTGAATCAGTACCGACTCATAGTGACCTTATGCACAGCAGAACAAAACACTGCCCATTCCTGGGCCAACCTCACTATTATTGCTACGCTTGAGCCCATTGATGCTGCCACTTTGCCAATCCATCTCGCTGGGGGGGGTCTTCCTCTTTTTCTCTGACCCTCCACCTTACCAAACATGATACCCTTCTCCAGCGACTGATCCCTCCTGACAATATATCCGAAGTGTGAGAGACAAAGTTTGGCCAACCTGGCCTCCAAGGAGCACTCTGGCTGCACTTCTTCCAACACAGATCTATTGGTTCCTTTGGTAGCCCGTGGCACTTTCAATATTCTCCTCCAACACCGTAACTCAAAAGCATCAATTCTTATACGGTCTTCCTTGTTCACTGTCAGCTTTTGCATGCATATGAGGTTATTGAAAATACCATGGCTTGGGTCAGGCGCACCTTAGTCTTTAAGCTGACATATTTGCTCTTCAACACTTTAAAAAGGTCTTGTGCAGCAGATCTGCCTAATGCAGTACATCGTTTGATTTCTTGACTGCTGTTTCCATGAGTGTTGGTAGTTAATCCAAGAAGAATGAAGTCCTTGACAACTTCAATCTTTTCTCCGTTGATAAGAATGGTGTTTATTGGTCCAGTGGTGAGGATTTTTGTTTTCTTTATATTGGGATGCAATCCATACCGAAGGCTGTGCTCTTTGATCTTCATCAGTAAATATTTTTAAGTCTTCTTCACTTTCAGCAAGCAAGATTGTATCATCTGCATATCGCAGGTTGTTAATGAGTCTTCCTCCAATCCTGATGCCATGTTTTTCTTCAGCTTCTTGGATTATTTGCTCAGCATACAGGTTGAATAAGTATGGTGAAAGAATACACTTCTGTCATACACCTTTCTTAATTATAAACCATTCATTGTTTCCATGTTTTGTTCAAACAACTGCCTCTTGGTCCATGTGCAGATTCCTCATGAGCACAATTAAGTGTTCCAGAATACTCATACTTTGCAATGCTTTCCATAGTTGGTGCATAAATTTGAATGATGGTGGTATTAACTGGTCTTCCCTGTAGGTGCATGGATATTATCCCATCACAGACAGCATTGTATCTCATGACTCATCTAGATATGTTCTTTTTGACAATGCAACACCATTCCTCTTCAATTTGTCATTCCTGGCATAGTAAACCATGTAGTTTTCAGATTCAAAATGGCCAATGCCAGTCCATTTCAGCTCATTAATGCCTAAGATGTCGATGTTTATGCATTCCATTTCATTTTTGACAATTTCTAATTTTCCTAGATTCTTACTTCATACAATCCATGTTTCGATTATGAATGGATGTTTACAGCTGTTTCTCTTTATTTTGAGTTGTGCCCCATTAGCAAATGAAGGTCCCACGGGCTTTACTCCATTTGCGTCATCACGGTCAACTCTGCTTTGAGGAGGCAGCTCTTCCCCAGTCTCATTTTGAGTGCTTTCCAACCTGAGTGGCTCATTTTCTGACACTATATCTGACAGTGTTTCTCTGCTATTCATAAGGTTTTCAGTCACTAAATATTCAGAAGTAGTTCGTCACTCCTTCCTAGTCTGTCTTCTTCTGGAAGCTCATCTGAATCCTGTCCACCATGGGTGACCCTGCTGGTATTTAAAATACCAGTGGCATAACTTCCAGAATCACAGCAAGTCACAAGCCACCACAGTACAACAAACTGACAGATGAGTGGTGGTGAATTCTGTTAGTTAATCTATAGGAGAGCTAGAAGCAATGCTGAGAACATTAAAATTTAGAAAAGGGAAAGAAGCACAAGAATTTCACCAATTAGAATGTGAGGCAAATAATGTTTTGCATCTTCAGTTAACTTCATTATTGCCTTCTAAGCAGCCAGTTTATCTCCATGAGAACCTTTGTGGTTTGTTTGTTTTTTATATTTTCCTGGTGTGTTTCCAATATTTACTATTTAATGTCTAAGTGGAAGTGTTTATAATGCATTAGCCTTGGTAGCATAGTGGATTATGAGCTGGGCTGCTAACCATAAGGTCAGCAATTTGAACCTACCAGTCACTAAATTACTGGTCATAATTTTTACAAAAGCAATGACATCTATATATTTATAAATATTAACATACTTTTGAGAAGAAAATGTTCTCTGCTGAGGCCGATAATTACTGTCTCCTGGACAGACTATATAGAGGGCAAAGAACAATGTACTAGCTACCTTTGAGAACATAGTGAATATCCAGCAACTCAGCTGTGTGTCTCAGAGTGAATTAGGCTTTATTCTCTATTATACATACATGCTTATTAACTTTAAATATACTTTGACATGTGTGTGTTTATTATATCAAACAATTATACATACATGCTTATTAACTTTATACTTTGACGTGTGTGTTTATTATATCAAACAATATATTTAAATGACTATTTTTTAAAAGCATTTAAACTGGTTTTTAAAACAATTTGATATGTATTCAATATATATACATCAATCAATTTCATCATCTTAATATGAGAGCTATGAACAAATGTGGTCATATATGGTCAAAAATACTTAGGCTAAAAACATATAGGGGTTTTGAAGTAACTTTTTATTTCTTTAGGAAAATACCAATTATTAAAACTTTATTAGTTAGTATAAGGGTATTTTGTAGATCTGCATAATTTGTGTTATTGTCTGATATTAATGAAAATCAATATGTAGACATTGGCTATTTAAAAGACAATTTGATTTCTTCACTAACCCATATTTGTTTAAATAGTCCTAAGGATAAGCCTAGGTAATAACTAGTATAATATTCTCTATTGTTTAGTAAGTTCCATTTAATTTAGCCATTTGAAGGCATAAAAGAAGTCTTGCATTTATTAAAATTCCATGTTTGCATCTTTTTTTATACTGTGGTTAAGTCAAGGAGAGGAGCTATGGTGCTGTGGGTTAATGCCCTGGACTGCAAGGTCGGTTTGAACTACAGGGTCAGTCATTCAAATTCACCAGCCACTCCTCAGAAACCCTCTACAGCGTCAGAACTGACTCAGCAGCCCTTAACAAAAACAACAAAACAAGGAAAAAACTTAAAGTCATCATTTTTAAACCCAAAATATATTAATAGTACTAATGTAAAGTATTCAAGAGTTTAGCTATCTTTTTGTTGTTGTTGTTAGGTGCCATCAAGTTGGTACAGACCCATAGTGACCTTATGCACAACAGAACGAAAC
>NW_006408621.1:8351116-8372586 GCF_000296735.1 Chrysochloris asiatica
AAGCAAGGTTGTATTATCTGCATATCGCAGGTTGTTAATGAGTCTTCCTCCAATCCTGATGCCACGTTTTCCTTCATAGAACCCAGCTTCTCAGATTGTTTGGTCAACATAAGGGGTGAATAAGTATGGTGAAAGAATACAACCCTGTTGCACACCTTTCTTAATTTTAAACCATTCAGTGTTCCCATGTTCTATTTGAACAACTGCTTCTTGGTCCATGACAGATTCCTCATGAGCACAATTAAGTGTTGCGGAATACTCATACTTTGCAGTGTTGTCCATAGCTTGTCATGATCCACACAATCGAAAGCCTTTGCGTAGTCAATAAAGCACAGGTTAAGCATCTTTCTGATATTCTCTGCTTTCAGCCAAGATCCAACAGACATCAGCAATGATATCCCTCATTCCACAGCCTCTTCTAAATCCGGCTCGAACCTCTGGAAGTTCTCTGTCAATGTTTGCTTGCAGCCATTTCTGTATTACCTTTAGTAAAACTTTACTAGCATGGGATATCAAAGAGTTAGTTATCTTTTTACTAACCAAAAAAGTAGAGACCTGAACACTGCTGCTTTCAGTGGCATAGTTTATCTTGTAACTCAGCTGGGACACTACCACCCTTCAGCTAAAAGTCGATTTTCCATTTTCTTAAGAACTTTTTAAAGAAAGCTTTTTTTTGGAGGGTTAGAATACTATGAATATTTTTGTTGAAGAGAGCTCTCAGCATTGATTCATAAACTTGTAATAATCTCTACTTTTTCCTTTACCTGAATGGACATATATCCTCATTATCACTCTCTGAGTTTATAAATGTATTACGTGTGTAGTCTCTGTAGTCCTCCCCCTGAAGGTAACCACTGAGTCAGCGTGTAGAGTAAAGGAAGGAGTCAAGAACTGAAATATGCTGTCAGAGGAGTAAGTGGAAACCCACAATCATGGGACGTTCCAGGAAGAGCTGAGTACAGACATGGTTAAAAAGCCCAGTGAAGAGTATTGGAGAGGTCATTTATGGTGATAAAAGGGCCAGGCAAGACAATTTTTTTTGGAAAGATGTTACTATGTTTCTGGGTTGAGAGAACTTGATAATAGAGTAGTTTGATGGTTATAAGGATGAAGGAAGGACTGTGGCTCTGCACTGGACTGCTGACCACAGGGTCTGTTGTTTAAGCCTACCTGCTGCTCAGCAGGAGAAAGATGAGGCTATCCATCCCAAAAAGATTTACAGCCTTGGAGACTCTATGCAGGGTCACTATAAGTCGGAACCAACTCCACGGCACATAACAACAACAAAGAATACTATTTACATTTATAGTTAGGTCTTTTCCATAATTATTTGTACATTCATTTTATTCTCAGAAACCAAATATTTTAAAATTCAGTTAAATATGATATATGGATGGTAACTATTACAGGTAGCAAACAATTTTTATAGTTTATTCCTTTTAATACTTATTTAGCACCTAACATATTTATGGCAATGTAAAAAAAAAATCTTCACCACTGGACCAATAAACAACATTCTTATCAACGGAGAAAAGACAAGTTGTCAAGGACTTCATTCTTCTTGAATCAACTATCAACACTCACGGAAGCAGCAGTCAAGAAATCAAATGACGTATTGCATTAGGCAAATCTCTGCACAAGACCTTGTTAAAGTGTTGAAGAGCAAAGATGTCAGCTTGAGGAATAAGGTGCGCCTGACCCAAGGCATGGTATTTTCAGTAACCTCATATGCATGCGAAAGCTGGACAGTGAAAAAGGAAGACTGTAGAAGAATTGATGCTTTTGAGTTATGGTATTGGAGGAGAATACTGAAAGTGCCATGGGCTGCCAAAAGAACCAGTAGATCTGTTGTGGAAGAAGTGCAGCCAGAGTGCTCCTTGGAGGCCAAGATGGCCAAACTTTGTCTCTCATACTTTGGACATATTGTCAGGAGGGACCAATCGCTGAAGGATATCATGTTTGGTAAGGTGGATGGTCAGAGAAAAAGATGAAGACCCCCAGTGAGATGGATTGGCCAAGTGGCAGCATCGATGGACTCAAGCATGGCAACAGTAGTGAGATTGGCCCAGGATTGGGCAGTGTTTCGTTCTGCTGTGCATAAGGTCGCTGTGGGTCAGTACCGACTTGATGGCACCTAACAACAAACAACAATATATTTATGACAACTAGAAGTTTAAATCATGCCTCTCTGTGTAAAAACATATTGACTGTGGAACCTGTATTTTCTCCTAGTCTAGAGTGAAAATGAGTACATTGGAAACTTTTGGGGTTTTTCTTGACGTCTTTGGGGAGATTATTTTCACCTCTCCCAGGAGCATGAGAAAACTTCAACAAGTTCACGGGAAAAAAATGGAATTAATAGATAAAAGAAAATATATAAACTTTATTTTTCAACATAAGTTCCATCAAGTTCAAGACAGTTTTGTAAGCAGTGATACCAGCCACTTAGTCCATTCCCAAAGAACTATGGGTCCTAGGAATTTAACCATGTCAGTGCTGTTTTTTTTACATTATTAACCGAAGAACAATGCATGACCTTAAAAGAATTTTTTTTTTTTTAAGATTGGGAAACAAAAAGAGGAAGTCAAATCAAGGCTGTAAGGTGGATGCCAAATTATTTCCCATTGAAACTCTTGCAAAATTGCTCTAGTTTCATGTGAGAAGTTATTAGGAGCATTGTTCTGGTGGAAAGGACTCTTGTGACATATCCTCTGGCATTTTTCTGCTGAATAGGTGCTGTTCTGAAAATATTCTCCTAATAAACACGTTATTCCTTAACCCTCCAGAAATCCAACAAGCAAAATAATCAGTGTTTTTGTTGTTGTTAAATGCCGTCAAGTTGATTCCGATCCATAGCGATCTTGTATAGGGTTTCTGGGGAGCAGCTGGTGAGCTTGAACCGCTGACCATGCAATTCAAATGGCTTTGTAGTCTGGCGCATTAACCCACAATGCCACACCAGGACTCCAAAATATCTTAATAGTACCCCAAAAATGTTGCTATTACCTTTGCTCTTGCACTTTTACTTTGACTGGACCACTTAACACTTCTTGGTAGCCATTGCTTTGATTGTGCATTGTCTTCAAGATCATACTGGTAAAGCCGACCATGTTTCATCTCCTATTATAATTCTTCCAAAAAGTGTTCAGGGTCTTGTTTCCATTTATTTAAAATGGAAAGTTCTGCTCTGGGCACAACTTTTGGCCCAGAGAATATTTCTTGAGTTTTTATCATAGTGGTCTCATATAATATTTGTCCTTTTGTGATTGACTAATTTCACTCAACATAATGTCCTCCAGGTTCATCCATGTTATGAGCTGTTTTGCAGATTCTTTGTTATTATTCAACTTTGTATAGTATTCCATTTTATATGTACCAAAGCTTGTTTATTCATGCTTCCATTGATGGTCATTTAAGCTGTCTCCAGCATTTTGCTGTTGTGAATACTGCTGTGATGAACATTGGTGCATATATCTACTCATGTCTGAACAACTTGCTAAAATTATTTAAAAGTTTAATGAAATGGTAATTTAGGGAAAAAAATCTAATTGCCAAACTGGAGTCAAAGAAATAGGAAACCTGAATGAACAACCATTAAAGAAATAGTAATCAAAATGACACCTTTTGAATGACATCAGTCCCAGAGAGTTTTTAAATATTTTCTTTCAGAAATAAAAACTATTTCTACCATAAATAAAAATTTCAGAGATTTGAGAAAGAAGAAAAGCAACCTTGGTCATGAAATTAATATCATTTTATTAAGTTCATCCAGACAAGGACAGAAAAAGAAGTGTATATGTCAAACTCAAAAAAGAGAATGATTTTAAAACTCACAAATCAAAAGTAGTAATATTTTTTAAATTTGGAGATTAAATAAGACATCCCATGAATATAGTAGGTTCAACATCAGAAACATGACTGTAATGACAAATTAGCATTGTTAATTTTTTATTTTAAGACTATTATATGGTCCCTCAGTTAGAGTAAAGAACATTCTGTCCATAAAAGCTGATACTCTGTAAAGCACAGCAGATTAGTAGAAGGAAATTGTCTAATTTTATAAAGGGCATGAATAAAAGCCCTATGGTAAACATCAGTGTAATCAAACTTTAAAAAGGATTTCCATTAAATTTCTATTAAATTCAATAACATGAGTGTCTATTTACCATACCGCTGTTCAATACTATATTGGAGGATTTCAATAAGAGAGACCAAAAAAACAGTTATGAGTATTGGAAGACCAAACTACCCTAATTTGAAGAAAATTGTCTACAGAGAAAATACAAGAAAAACAGGAAACTATTAGTATTAGACTTTAATAAGGTTATAAGAGAAACAGCTGTTGTTATTAAGTGTTGTTGAGTTGGTTCTGACTCATAGCATCTTGTATAGGGTTTCTGAGGAGCTGCTGGTGGGCTTGAACTGCTGACCTTGTGGTCTGCAATCCAGTGCTGATCCTATAGTGCCACACCAGTAGTCTAGTGTTCCTGTTGTTAAGTGCTGTCAAGTCAATTTCAACTCATAGCAGCCCTGTATAGGGTTTCTGAGGAGTACCTAGTGGATTTGAACTGCCAACCTTATGGTCTGCAGTCATTGCTGATTCTACAGCACTACACCAGGAGTCCTAGTGTTCCGATAAACCAGTAATAAATTGTAAAATACTATTTGCAATAGCAGTAGCAACTATATACTACCTAGGAATAATCTTTATGAGGAAAAGTGCAAAATTCAAGAGTGCAAAAATGCAAAATACTGCATTACAGACAGGAAGACTCAGTTTCACATCTCAAGTTTATCTGTAAATTCCAGGTATCTTAAATCAAAATTCAAACTTTTTTTTGAGGAAGCTTGAAAAGTTGATCCTAAAGTTTGATGGAAATCCAAGAGCCAAGAAAAATTAGAAGATTGAAACACTTGCCCTGTGAGATATTGTGGCTTATATATTGAGTAAGACAGTGAAGTATTAAGACACATGAAGAATGGGGGAAGAAACACTGAAACCGAATAGAAAATCCAAATATTGGAAAACTTGATGTATGAAAAATGATCCATCATAAATTAATGCAGTAAGGATAGATTATTCATCATACTTCTGGGAGAATTCATCCATATGTAAAAATAATAAAATTCAACTTATAATCTCTGAATATGCACAAGAATCAATTCCCAGTTAATTAAAAGTATTTGAGAAAAGTAAAACTTGTTAATATTTAGAAGAAAATGTAAAATAGGTATTTGGAGTAGGGAAAGAGTTCTTGAGTCACTAGCAGTACAAATAATGAGAGCAAAGATTAATCCATTTAACATTTTAAAAATGTAAAACTTAAATATTAAAAGATATCATAGATAAAGTGAAAAGACATTCCAAAAAATAGGAGAAGATATTTAACACTGCCTTTAAGAAAATGATTAGTTTTCAGAGTCTGTCAACAACTAATAAAAATACAATTAGACAACTGGAAAGGTGGTATGAACAGATAACTCACAGATGTAGAAACCTGACTAGCCTATAAGTATTCTTGTGGCCAAGGAAAGTAAAATAATGAAATAACCATTTCACCCTGATCAAATTTGTTACAAAGTACTGTCAAGTCTGTTTGAACTACTGACCTTGTGGTTCAAACTGACCTTGTGGTTAGGTGCTTATCCTACAATGACAAACCAGGACTCCCTAATCAAATTAATAGCAATAAAAAGCCCAACAATAGCTGATATTGATAAAGATGTGGGAAAACAGAATTTCATGCACTGCAGGTACAAGTATAAGTTGATAACCATATTGTGTATCAATTATATAACTAATAAACTTAAGACTTTTGTTCCTACATATGTTCTCTAGGAATCATACATCTACAAAAAAGATTATGAGATTTATTGTAACATTTTTTGTAAATGATGTGTTTCTGAATGAAAGTTCAGAAACAACATAAATATTCATAACCAGGAAAATGTTAAATTGCAAGTGAACACTGGAATTCTATAAAGCACTGAAAATGGATGGGCTAGAGCAGTGTTTATCAATTGTATTGGAACACAGTAACTCATTTATCTACATAATGTCTTTGAGGTGCTATAACAGCAGAGTTGAGTGCTTGTGACAGAGATTATACATTTCCCAAAACCTGGGATGTAATAATTGGCTCTTACAGAAAATGTTTGCCAATTTCTGAACTAGAGCTATGTGTTAACTTGGGTAAACTTCGAATATAATAAATATTGTGTGAAAATAGTATAATGATTCCAGAATAATACCAACAGTATTGAGTTTGGAAACCCATAATTATGCATTTGTATTTTATAGAATCCTACTTACTGGTATTATGATTAAGTGCTGCGGAGTTGATTCTGACTAGTATAGGGTTTCTGAGTAGTGGCTGGTGAGCTTGAACCACCGAACTTGTGGTTCAAACCGACCTTGCATTTCAGGGCATTAACCTGCATCACCACACCAGGACTCCACATATTAAGTATTAGCATAAAAATATGCACAAGAACCATAGGCACCAAATACATGGAGTGCGTACCATAGTAGAGGGAGGGAGGGGAGTAGACTATGAAAGGGCATCAACAGCTTTTGTAATACTGTTACAAAAAGAAAAATGAACAAATATGAAACAAATGAAGTGTTAGGATTTGATATGGAATGGGTACATGAATTTTATATTAACTTTTAGAATATTTGAAATATTTAATGGTAACTCAGTTTCATTGCAGTTGATGTCAGTGGTGACAAATTAGATTTTAATTGAGAGTACTCAGTATTTTGTTTTCTAGTATAAAATTTTTAGTATTTTTGTGTTAAAGTGACAGAAATTGAACATTTCACACTTCACTTTAACTTTAGCTAGGAATATTGTTTACATGTACAGTTGATTAACAGAAAGGCCCATAGGATGATTGAAAAGAGTATCATGAGCTGTTTCAGGTTTAGAATAGTATCAGGAAGGTCAGAGTCTGGCTAAAATATGCAGTACAGTCTAAGGGTAATTATGGCCCTTTGTTAAAGGAACAAAGACGACAAAGAAGTGTCTTAAGACATTGTATGATACAAATGGCGTAATTTTTTCCCTCCTAGTTTTAAGATCAAGTAGGTTTATTTTTTTTCTTTAAGTTTTTATTGTGGATTGAATGAAAGTTTACAGGGCAGATCATCAGGTTTGAATTCAACAAATCATACACCTTGTTTGACTACAATGATTATAATCCCCACCATGTACCATCAATTAACAGAATTTCTCTCTATTCACTTTCTTTTTTGTTTTTTAAAAAATCACTCAGGCATATATAATAATTTGCACCTCTAAAGGGCACATTCTGCAAGTCAGCCACCAGCTCTTAGTCCCTCTCTTCCCATGAATCTAGAGTCCTCAGCTCCTCCCTCTTTCCGTGTCATCATCTATTCCTTCATCTCTGGTGTCATTTTGTTTCTCTGGATAGGGTCCTGTATTCTACTTGTGCTCTTCTCCCTTGGTGGTGCTAGGGTCCTCTGTTACTGGACTGTAAGATTAACTACTACCCCGTTTTTATTACAGAAGTTCTACCTTTACAGTTGTGACAGTCACAGTTAGTCATGATAACAATTACTGCTGTTGAATCCTAAGAGTCTTTTCACCAGACCCATGTAGACAAGATGAAAACTATTCGGTGGGGACTCTATCCTCCCCTGCACACTGTTAAACTTAACTCCCTCTTGAAACCTTGTAAGCCAGTCATTTCTTGCCTTTATTACCCCCTCATTTTAGGTAGCCAGTGTCTAAGTTGCCCATCCTTATCTACCCTGTGTACAGAGGGGATAGGATTGATACTTGATATGAAGACTCCTTCTCTCTGTGGTGGTATTTTAGCTACTACTTCCATGAGTATAGGTCAAGTTCATTACATAGGGTTTTTGATCAAGGGGAAAGTTTTGGAATAGTTGCTGTGGAGAAGATATGAGAGAATACTTTTGGAAAATACAGACATTGCTGGTGGAGACAGAAAAAAGGTCATTCATTTGGAGACAATATAGCAATGGAACCATCTGCCTAGTTCTCTTAGCTGCTCCACCTTCAGTATAGATTGGAGACTTGTGTGTTAATATGGAGAAGTTTAGCAACAGTTGGTTGGAGCCAAATTGGGGTTTTGTCTGCTAGATATGACAGAAGTATAGGGCAAGGATATTGAGGAATTTGGCAAAAATGGTTGGATAGATCATGTCTAAACTAGGGGTTGATTTGACTACAGTTCACTGACCAAATCCTCTGCTGTTTTTGTATGTGTATTTGCAGTCTATGTATGACCTAAGAATGGTTCTTACAATGATAAATGGTGATGTAAGTACCTACATAATACCCTTGATTTTGCCTCTTGCCCTACAAAGCCTAAAATATGTATTATCTGTCCCTGTTAGAAAATATTTGCTGATCTAAAGTTTCCTTATCTAGATTTAAATAAAGAGCCCCTGGAGTGGCACTAAGGGTAAGCACTGAACTGCTAACTGCAAAGTCAGCATTTCAGACCCACCAGCTGATGACACTTAATGAAAAAACAAATAGTAAAGGTAGCTTGGGACTAATATGTAAGGTAAAAATTAAAGGTTCAAGAAACTTCTGTCTCAGTAAGGTCCAAGTATTCAGTATATTGGAAGAAATTGATAATCCTGGAAGGATAGGAAGTTGTGGTGAGATAAGAATTTAATTAAAATTTAAGCACTAGCTCAGTATAGGATCATAACAAGGTCTAACTTGTAGAGGGAGTGTCAAGATCATGTCAGGAATGGAGGTGTAGGTGGGGAAGTGAAGTCACCAGCAGTTAGAGTAAGAAAGACTGATTATGGCATGCTGTTCAAATCAGCCACTTTGGAATAGGAGGGTTAAATAGTTCATATAAGAAATAACAGAGTCAGATCTCTAAAGGTGAGAGATGCCAAATGGAAGGCATATCATATTTTTATAAAAGAAGACGACATGGGGTTTGTTTCTACAGCCAGCAGTGTGGAAAAGATTGCTAATCCATGAAATGGTTGAATGAAGGGCTGAATTAGACAGAATCATATTGCGGAAAGCACAGCCAAAGGAACTTGGGACATTGAACCAGAAACCAATCCCCAGGGCGCTCAGGTATCCTACTGGTTATTCATTTACAAGAAGGCAGCTTTCCAGGTTTCTCAGTCTCAAAAGCAGAACTAGCTGATACACATTTCAAGCCTTCCTTTCAGAGTTATATTGACATAATCAGAATGACTTTGCTCATCACTGGACCTGACTCTGACAGTACCAGAATGGCAGAGTTATTGAAGTCTTTTCTAATAAAATTATTTGATAATACAAGTATAATCCAATTTTACCTCAAATCTTTTTTTTTGTTAAAGTGTAATTCACTGATTATTCATTACCTCTAATTCCTTTTCTTTATTACTGAGTACCATCTCTATGGCAGGCATTTTGTAGGGCTGCAAAAATGAGCAACAGAGCACCCCTACGACTGCTGTTTTCTATCCATGTGAACCTCTTTATAGCCATTCTGTTTCTGTATGTAGGAAAGTGACAGCCATATTCTTACTTTTTTATATTTCTACCATGCTTTGGCATCCTGGTGTGGTGCTGTGGGTTTAATGCGCTGGATAGCACAGCCGGCTTTAACTGCAAGGTCAGCAGTTCAAGCTTACCATCCTCTCCTACACAGGGTCGCTTTGGGTTGGAACTGACTTGATGGCACTTAACAACAACAACACCATGTTTTATCCTGGTGTTGGGACTGCAGATAAAATATTGTTACCCACCAATAGAAATTTTTCATGGCATACAATGGTCATGAAATGTCAAATGAAGCCTCTACTATACTGTCTTTGGGCTTCTACAGGAAAGATGCCTCACATGCAGTGAGCTTTCAACAGACTCTTTGTGATTGAACTGGAATCTTCCATTTCTGTTAGTAGCATAACCTGTACTTATAGGCACAACTTGGTATTAATGTGGTTTTTTTTTGTGTGTGTATGTGTGTTTTTTGAGTAGTTGATGGATTTACAGCTGAGTGACAGTAATTTTCGTCGACACATCCTGTTGCAGTATCTCATTTTATTCCAATACCTCAAGGGACAGGTCAAATTCAAAAGGTAAGTTAATACAGACAGTAAGTGATTGATCTGCAGAGAGGACTTGCTTATTGTTGTATTTTATGTGTTGGACTCAGTGTATGAATAAGGACTAGATATCTAAAATGCATCTTTTCCTAGCGGTAATAGGCTGTTGTTAGAGGTAATAATAGATGCACAGAGGAGTCCATTTCTTTGAGGATCACGACACCTAATAAGGATCTTATAGGTGGGGACCATTGCCTCTTGTCCCATCCTTAGTCTAGTGAAGTTCACTGCTGCTCGATGGCCTTTTTGTGACGTATACAAGCAATATTGTAAAAAGGGAGTGCTTTTACTGCCTGCTGGGTTTGACTTCCTAGTTTTTTTTCACTCAGTAGCTGTAATTGAACTATTTAAGACTTGTAATTTTAAAGTAACATGCTATTTATAATTAACCAAAGTTTGCTATAACATAATAGAAAGATAGAGAAAATCTAACTTTGGAGTTAGACTTAGGTTTGAATTCAGATTTTGTGGCTTAGGCATGAGCCACTTTTTGATATGTACACATAGCTGATCTGAGAATTAATATTGCATGTTAAGTGCTCAGGTTTTTATTGGATGTCAGTATTTATTAGATGGCTATAAAGCACTTAGAGTCCTGGTATGGGCACTGTAGGATAAGCGCTTGATTATCAGATTGGTTTCAGTCACAAGGTTGGCAGTTCAAATTCACCAGCTGCTCCTTGGAAACCTTACATAGGGTTTTTATGAGTCAGAACCGACTTGTTGGTGCATTGTTAGTTGTTAGGTACTGTCAAGTCAGTTCCAATTCCTAGCAACTCTGTGCACAGAACAAACCACTGCCCCAAACTGTGCCATTCTCACAGTTGTTTTACGTTTGAGCCATTTGTTGGTCTCTTCCTCTTTTTCACTGACATTCCACTTTTCCAAGCATGATGTCCTTGTCCAAAAACTGGTCCCTCCTCACAGTATGAGAGACTAAAGCTCACCATCCTGGCTTCTAAGGAGCATTCTGGCTATACTTCTTCCAACAAAGATTGGTTTGTTCTGACAGTCCATGGTACTTTCTGTATTCTTCACCAACACCATAAATAAAATGCATAATAAAATTCTGTCTTCCTTATTTACTGTCCCAACTTTCACATGCATATGAAGCTATTGAAAATACTGTGGCAAAGAGATCTTGTGCAGCAGATTTGCTGAATACGTCATGTGATTTGTTGATTTCCATGAGCATTGATGGTTGATCCAAGCAAAATGAAGTCTTTAACAACTTCAATCTTTTCTTCATTTATTGTGATTTTATTTATTGGGCCAGTTGTGAGGATTTTCATTTTCTTTACATTGAGGTGCAACCCATGCTGAAGGCTGTAGTATTTCATTTTCATCAGTAAATATTTTAAGTCTTCTGTGCATCTAGTGTGGTGCTGTAGGATAAGCACTTGACCGCAAGGCTGACAGTTCACACTCACTGTACAGGGTCATTATGACTCGAATCTGACTTGACAACACATAACAACGACATGCTTCTAGCAAGCAAAGTATCAATTATATATATTTTAGGTTATTAATGAGTCTTCCTCCAATCTTGATTCCACATTCTTTTTCAAATAATCTATTTTATCAGCTTCTTGGCTCAGCATATGGATTGATTAAATGTGATGAAAGAATACAACCCTGGTGTATTTTAAATCATTCAGTCCTTGTTCTCTTCAAACGACTGCCTCTTGGTCTATGTGCAGATTCCTCATGAGCACATTTATGTGTTCTGGAGTACCCATTCTTCACTGTGATATCCATAGTTTGTTATGATCCACACAGTCAAAAGAGCTTTGCATAGTCAATAAAGCACAAATAAACATCTTTTTGGTATTCGCTACTTTCACCCAAGATCCATTTGATGTCAGTAATGATATCCCTTGTTCCACATCTTTTTCTGACTCCAGCTTGAATTTTTAGCAACTCCTGTCGATGTGTGCTGCAACCATTTTTTAATTACCTTCAGCAAAATTTTACTTGCATGTGATAT
Organism: Chrysochloris asiatica; assembly: GCF_000296735.1. Taxonomy (NCBI): domain Eukaryota; kingdom Metazoa; phylum Chordata; class Mammalia; order Afrosoricida; family Chrysochloridae; genus Chrysochloris; species Chrysochloris asiatica. The sequence continues at coordinate 8,363,224 of NW_006408621.1, forward strand.
GAATGATATTATTTGACTCCTGCATTCCATTGGGTCAGCTTCCTTTGAAATGGGCACAAATATAGGTGTTTTTTCAGTTGGTTGGCCAGGTAACTTTAATCCAAATTTCTTGGAATAGATGAGTGAGGGCCCCCAGTGCTGCATCAGTTTGTTGAAAAATTCCAATTAGTATTCCATCAGTTTCTGGAACCTTTGATTTTTGCCAGTGTCGTCAATCAGTTTGAATGTCGGTTCTTAGTCCATGCCACCTCTTGAAATGGTTGTGCATCTACCAATTATTTTTGGCACAGTGACTCTGTATTCCTTCCATCTTCTTTTGCTGCTTTCTGCATCAATCAGTATGTTGCCCAGGGAATCCTCTATTCCAACTCAAAGCTTGACTTTTCTTCAGTTCTTTCAGCTTAAGAAATGCTGAGTGTGTTCTTTCCTTTTGGTTCTCTAACTCCAATTTTTGTACATTCCATTACTTTGTATTCTCGAGCTGCCCTTTGAAATTTTCTCTTCAGCTCTTTTACTTCCTTATTTCTTCCAGTTGCTTGAGCTACTCTACGTTCAAGAGCAAGTTTCGAAATCTCTTCTGCTATCCATTTTTGTCTTTTCTTTCTTACTTGTCTTTCTAATGACCTTTTGCCTTCTTCCTGTATGATATTCTGGATGTCATCCTGCAGCTCTCATCTTTAGTCATTAGTATCTAATGCATCAAATGTATTCTTATGGTCTCTAAATTCAGGTGGGTTATATTCAGGATCATATTTTGGCTCTCATGAACTTGTTTTAATTATCTTCAGCCTTTATATATGAGCAATTAATGGTCTTTTCCACAGTCGACCGGTGGCTTATTTTGACTGATGACATTGAGCTTCTCCATCATTTCCTCCCACAGATATAACCTGTTTGGTTTCTGTTATTCCATCTTTTGAGGTCGACATGTATAGTCACTTTTATGTGATTTTAAAAAGTCATTTGCAATGAATAAGTCATTGGTCTTGCAAAATTATATCATGCGATCATCAGTGTCGTTTCTATCATCAAGGCCATATTTTCCACCTATCGATCCTTCCTCTTTGTTTCCTACTTTCACATTCCAGTCATTAACTGTCAGTGTATCTTGATTACATGGTTGATTAGTTTCAGACCAAAGAAGTTGTTAGAATTAATTTCATCATCACTGATTTTAGTGGTTGATGCATAATTTTGAATAATAGTGGTTTTAACTGATCTTCCTTGTAGGCATATGGATAATATCCTTGCACAGAGAGCATTGTACTTTAAGAAAGATCTTGAAATGCTCATTTTGATAATAAAGATGACACCATTCCTCTTATATTTGTTGTTTCTGGCATAGTAAATTACATGATTGTCAGATTCAAAATGGTCAGTACCAGTCCATTTCAGCTCACTAATACCTAGGATGGAGTTCTGGTGTGGTGCTGTAAGATAAGCACTGGTTCACAAAGTTGGTTTGAACCACCATGTTAACAGTTCAAACGCTCCAGCAGCTCCTCAGAAACCCTATACAAGGATCACTGTGAGTTGGAACCTATAGCACTTAGCAACACTTACAACAATGCCTAGGATATTGAACTTTATTCATTCCAGTTTTCCTAGATTTATACTAAGTACAGGAGCCCTGGTGTGACACCATAGGATAAACACTGGACTGCTAATCACAAGGCCAGTGGTTCAAATCCATCAGCCACTCCTTGGAAACTCTATACAGGGTCCCTGTGAGTGAAACCAACTCAGTGGCTCTTAACAACAACAACAATATTGCTAAGTACATCCCATGTTCCATTTATTAATGGATGTTTGTAGCTGTTTCTCCTCGTTTTGAGTTGTGGCACAGTAGCAAATGAAGCTTTGCTCCATTTATGTCATTAAAGTCAGCTCTCCTTTGAGGAGGCAGCTCTTCCCCAGTCATATTTTGAGTGTCTTCCAACCTGAGGTGCTCATCTTCTGGCTATCAGACAATATTCTGCTGCTCTTCATAGCATTTCTGTAGCTAACCATTCAGAATTGGCCTCTCCTCCTTACTCTGTCTTAGTCTGAAAGCGCTGCTGCAACCTGGCCACCATGGGTGACTCTGCCTGTATTTAAAATATTGGTAGCATAACTATACCTTCCAGCATCACAACATACACAAACCACCACAGTTTGACAGATAAGTGGTAGACTTCGTGCCTAGTGTGAGTTTAATTGATGGTAACTTTGGAACTGCCCTACACTATAATACATGGGGTCACCATGAATCAGAATCTACTTACTGGACAGCAACAGATTTGGTTTGGGTATTTTATTAACAGTTTAGTTCTGCCATCAGCCTTTACTAGAGTTTTATTGTTTTTGTGTGTTTTTTTTTCATTGTATTCTGGAAGAGTTATAAAAGACTATAGCATGCCTTGTTTGTAATGTATAGGAATATGCATGATGTCTAGAAATATATTAATATTTTTGCAGAGGTTTTTAGTCTCACATTAAACTTCTCTTAGGAAGCATTTACTGCTCTGTGTCTAATCAGACTAATTATCTGAATGTTTTACTCTCCCTGTACCTCTTCATGACTTGATTTCTAACCCTTTTAACATGAGAATAAGGAGCCCTGTGATACAGGATAAACACTGAACTTCTAACTGCAAAGTCAGTGGTGCAAGCCCACTAGCTACTCTGTGAGAGAAAGATGAGGCTTTCTGCTCATGTAAAGATTTGTTGTTGTTGTTGTTAAATGCCATCGAGTCAGTTCTAACTCAGCAACCCTGTATCGGGTTTCCGAGGAGCGACTGGTGAGTTTGAACTGCACACCTTGTCGTTCAAACGACCTTGCAGTCCATTGCTTCAGTTTAGTGGAATGAAATTGGGTTTAACAATGAGGAGGCATGGACTTTGCCAAATTTGCTGCATGGTTTGGACTGTCATTACCTTCTTTGGGTCTCAGTGTTCTCATTTATAAGATGAGTGAGCTCTTCCCTAACCCCTGTTGTTGTTGTTAAATACCTTAGAGTTGATTCCGAGAAGCAGCTGGTAGGTTTGAACTGCTGATCTTTTGGTTCTCTGTCCAGTGCTGATCCTACAATGCCACACCAGGAGCCTCTGAAACCTTGTACAGGGTCATTATGAGTTTGAATTGACTTGATGACAGGGGTCTTATGATTTACCTAGAGGATGAAGTATAAGAATTTTCTCTTATAATCCAATCATTTGTGTCTGTTCTTGTTTTGCTAATTTGGGGCACATTTGCTGTATAGCTGGCTTATATGTTACATGCCTTGTACTTGTTTTTAAGACAGCATATGAATCTTAAAATTTAACATACATTGCTGTAACTCAAGCAAGTATTTATTGCTTTGTTTCCTAGCTCAAACTATGTCTTAACTGATGAGCAATCACTCTGGATTGAAGATACTACAAAATCAGTGTATCAAGTAAGTTCAACACGCGACAACCCATGATTGCAAAAAATGGAAATTTAGAATTTTCTTTGTTTCAGCCCCAAATAGGAAAATAAGGATAAAGTTAAGCTCAGGTACAAGACCACAGACACTTCTTGGTTCTCTGCCTACAAACCACTCCTATGATGCAGAAAGTTGTTGAAAGCTTAGTATATTCTTTCTAATCACAGCTACTATCTGAAAACCCACCTGATGGAGAAAGATTTTCAAAGATGGTAGAGGTATGTGTTTTATATTTTCAGTCTTCTTAGCATTAAATAGAATTTCAAATACTTCTTTCTACTATGCAAATATAATTTGTTTTTCTCAGCATATATTAAACACTGAAGAAAACTGGAACTCATGGAAAAATGAAGGCTGTCCCAGTTTTGTGAAAGAAAGGTAAATATATAGTCATTGCAAGAGACATGAGAAAAGCATTTCAAAATATAGTTTGACATAATTTTATATTATGTATGTGTATATATATATAGCTAAGGACTCCTGGTGTGTCACTGTAGGATAAGCACTGTACTGCTACCCACATGGTTGATGGTTCCTTGGAAACCCTATACAGGGTCACTATGAGTTGGAACTGACTTGATAGCACTTAATAATAACATGTATGTAGCTCATAAATAAAATGTATGTTGAACTTTTTTAAAATATAGCTATTTTGATTTATTTTACTTTAAATTTTTTGCCTAAAATTTTTTGTCATTCACGTCCCAGAAAAGGCTGATTTTAATAATTGGAAAAAAATCCTATATACTTATACATATGAAAGTTTTATCCTCTTTATTCAACGCCACTGCGTCAGAATTGAACTGCCCCATAGGATGGGGCACTGTAAAGTCAGTACTGGACTACGAACTACAAGGTGGGCAGTTCAAATCCATCAGCTACTCTTTGGAAACCCTATACAGGGTTGCTGTGAGTCAGAACTGACTATGGCACTTAACAACAATAACAGTCTCTATGAAAGCAGACTGCCACATCTTTGTCCTGCAGAGCAGCTCATGAGTTCGAACCACTTACCTTACAGTGAGTGACTTAAGTGAACACAACTGAACACTTCACCACTGTACCATCAGAGCTGCTGCGTATCTTCTTTAGGAAAAAAAAAACAGCAACTGGATTATCTTTTATTTCCTATCCATTTGTAATTCCAAAAATAATAGATGTTTTGTTTACCATAGAACATCAGATTCTAAACCTACAAGAGTCGTACGGAAGAGAACTGCACCAGAGGACTTCTTAGGGAAAGGACCCAACAAAAAAATTCTGATGGGAAAGTAGGTGACTTGATAACTTATGTGGGATGTTGTTAGTTATTTTAATATCTTAAAAATATTACTCTGAGACCTCCAGTTTTTCACAAAAATTGAATCCAAATATGAATTGGTGTTTCAAAGGTACACAGATGATTAAAGCAAAGCAACACCACTGATCTATATCATGAAACGAGTTACAAACCGTCATTTATTGTGCCCTGCTTCCTAAACCCATGATTCTAAACTATGCCAATTTTTCTGTCACAGGCACTAAGAATCCTAAGTTGATATAACTTCTAGTTGTAGCAAAGTGCTTGAGTTTCTGTAACTTTCTAGTTAGCTACTCATTGCCTCATACTGTATTTGAATCTTTTGAATAATTGAATATACAATTAATGAAAGACAAAAATGAAATTCATACTATCACTACCCCAGAATCCACTGTTTATAGAATGGGTTTCTGTTGACTTTTAAGGCATATAAGGATGGTGGCCATAAATATTTATTTGTATATCTGTCTGTTTTGTAGTGAGGAGCTAACCAGACTTTGGAATCTCTGTCCTGATAATATGGAAGCTTGTAAATCAGAGACAAGGCAAGTTAAAAGATCTTTTTCAAATGAACTGGTAACTTTTCTCAAATGTGGAATAGAGTAGAATGGAGTCTTTTTCACAACTATAAATGCTACAGTTTATTGTGTTTGACTTTTAACATAGCAGATTATGGTTTCATACTATAAAACATCTCAGAGTACTGATGAAATACTTTTAAAAATCACAAGAAAATGAAGACTCAGAATAGAAGTCAGAACTAAGAACCAGAGTAAGCAGGCTTAGGAACCAATGTTGTGGCGGCTTGTAGTTGGGGAGTAGTGCAGGTGACTCTAGTTGGGGAGCCGAAGAAGTTGGGCTTTCCAACAGCCACAGAAGGACAGAAGGTAAGGTGCTGGGGTGCGTGACATTGTAACCGTGTTTCCCCTGAAGCACCACACTATCTGTGAAAGACTGATAGACATGGGGGGTTGTTGTTAAAATGCCATCAAATTTGTTCCAATTCATAGTGACCCTTTACAGGGTTTCTGAGGAGTGGCTGGTAAGCTTGAATTGCCGACCTTGCAGTTCACTGCGTTAACACACGGTGTCACACCAGGACTCTAGGCTTGGAGGGTGGAGAAGGGAGGGGTGGGGTAGGGAAAGTTAAACATGAAAATTAGGAAGCAAATATATTTCTACCTAGACTCTGGGTAGAAATGAAACTGTAGTTCCTGAGAAATGATTACCAATTATTTCCACGAGTGTCTACTGTCATGTACTCTTCAGATTGGTTTTATATTATCTGCACTGAGGGTAAGATGTTTTTTCAGCTCCAACCCTTGGCAGCCCCATATACCATAAGATTGGACTGTTGTGATCAGAGTTACCATTGGCTGCTCTTTAGAAGTAGATTGCCATGCCTTTATTCCTAGTCTATTTAAGTCTGGAAGCTGAAGGGGGGTGGCAAGGGGTAGCTGCACTTCAGGCACACTGGCCAGGAATCAATCCCAGATCTTCTGCTTGGAGGGTGAGAATTCTACTACCCAAGCAGTAATGCTCTTTTCTTTTTTTAAAAAAAGCTTTTATTGTGAATTGAGTGAAGGTCTATGGGGCAGAGTATCAGTTTTGCATTTAACAGATCATTGCAATGTTTACAATCCCCTCCATGCATCATCAGCTAACAGTATTTACCTCCATTAACCTTTTTTTATTTGAGACACTAATGCTCTTTTAAGGAGCTCTTGTAGCGTAGTAGTTACTATGGACTGCAAGCCGCAAGGTCAGCAGTTTGAAACTACCAGCTGTTCAGTGGGAAGAAGATGAGGCTTTCTGCTCCTGTAAAGATTTACAGCCTCGGAAACCCTGTACAGGGTCGGTATGCTGACTCCACAGCATTTAGCAACAACAACAACAATGGTCTTTTAAACTAAAATATAAAGCCCCAGGTTGGTGATATGTAAATCTTTCCGGAGATCACTTTCTACCCAGACCATACAAGTTTTGTACAGATAAAGAGTCTGAAGATAAGTTCACCATCCAAAAATCACAAAACACTCAAGGAAAGTCTGCCATGAATAAGTATCAGCAGATTGGACAAACAGCAGAAGTTAGATACCCACTTTAGATAATAAGACCCTCAGATAAAGCCTGCAAAATAAATATATTTAAGGTAATTAAAGACATAAAATAAGGAATTGAAAGTAAAAGTAGCATGACACTGTCAAAAAGGTTGGTACCAACTTGATGGCAGCTAACAACAAGAAGTCTGTAATTTGGGAAGGATGAGAGGGTTTCTGCTCCACAAAAATTTAAAGCCTTGGAAACCCTGTGTGGGGTAGCTATGAGTTGGAGTCGATTCCCCAGCACTGAAGAAGAGTCTGTTTTAAGTACTGCATTTTCTCATTTCTAGAATTTTTTTAAGCAAACCTTTTTGCAGGCTTTATCTGCACAACAGAAAAAACACTGCCTGGTTCTTGGCTAATCTCATGATCATTGCTACACTTGAACCCATTACTGCTGCCATTTTGCCAGTCCATCTCATTGGGGGTCTTCCTCTTTTTCGCTGACTCTCCACTTTACCAAGCATAATGTCCTCCAGAGACTGGTCGCTCCTGATAGTGTGTCCGAAGTATGAAAGACAGTCTGGCTATCTTGGCTTCCAAGGAGCATTCTGGCAATAACTTCTTCCAACAGACTTGCTTATTCCCTCTGGCCGTCCATGATACTTTTAATATTCTCCTCCAACACCATAACTCATACATAATTTCTTCTGTGGTCTTCCTTATTGTTCAACTTTCACATGCATATAAGGCATACCATGGCTTGGATCAGGCACACCTTAGTCCTCATACTGATATCTTTGTTCTTCAGCACTTTAAAGAGGTCTTGTGCCACAGATTTGCCTAATGCAAATTTTACTTCTTGCTGTTACTTCCATGAGTGTTGATGGTTGATCCGAGCAAAATGAAGTCTTAGACAGCTTCAATCTTGTCTCCATTTATCTTGATGTTATTTATTGGTCCAGTAATAAGGATTTTGGTGTTTATAACATTGAAGTGCAACCCATACCAAAGGCTGCGATCTTTAATCTCCATCATGAAGTATTTTAAAGTCCTCTTGAACTTTCAGCAAGCAAGCAGACTACACCCAGATGAAGAAATAACTAATGAATTAAAGAATTCACAATTAAGTAATCATCCAGAAAGCAATACAGGAAGGTGAAGAGTTAGAAAATTTGAAAAACAATAAAGATTTGACTGACAGTAGACTTCAGGAACAGCAAAAATAGCCATGGCAGTGGAAGGATATCTTCAAAGTAGTGAAGGAATGCTGTAACAAGTCAAACAGCATTCAGGAGTAATTGAGAAATAGTGATTTTCGGAGTAAAACCATCAATTAACAGAAGAAACCGTTTTGACTCATGGTAACCACCCCCTGTGTGTCAGAGTAGAATTCTATTCAGTGGGATTTTCAGTGGGTAATTTTTCAGAAGTACATTACCAACCCTTTCTTCTGATTCATCTTTGGGTGTCCTCACACCACCAGTGTTACAACAGCCAAGCTCATTACTGGTTCCCACCACTCAAGAACTCCTTACCAGGTCTTTGCTAAAGGAGCTATCAGACAGATGGAAATTTAACCCAGAAAAAAAGGATTGTTGCTCAAAGACCTAATTGAGCAGAATAAACTTCATCAAGAATTCATCATATAAAACGGTAATAAATCGTAGTTGCAGGGGGAAGGGTACGTAAAATGGTGGAACCAACATACTAGCTAAAAGTGATGTATATGACAGGAAGGAGTGATCAGAATTAAAGAAGTTTAGAGTTGAAGATAGACTGTGCTTGCTGAAGTATAAAAGAAACAAGATATATAACATATAAAATTAAGCACTTGGAACGTAGAAGAAACAGACAAAAGCAGAAAAAACATGATAATCATTGTAACTGGATTAACATACTGGATAAGTCAAAAAGTTTTGCTACAAAATCATAGCAACCCTTATTTAAATTATCAAAATGTGAAGCTATTATCTCTTGACACATTCTCTGTCCAGGCCTGTATACATACTTCTGAAAGCATGTATTCATATCCGTAACCCATTCTCGAAGATGTCTGAGCTCTTCATTTTACACCACATCAGAACGACAGTTTGACATCCTTGAGGGACTTTGATCATATTTCTTTTAAATGTTCTTTTGAGTTTTGAGAACAAGAGTTTGAAGGCACCAGATTGAGTCTGTAGGGTGCATAGGCTAAGGTTTCCCAATGAAATTCTCATTCTTAACAGGAAGAAATAAGCAGGTACATTATGATGGGAAAAAATTATTTGGTACAACTTTCCTGGCCAATGCAGTTTTCCATTTTCTTATAACTTGTTCATAATTAACCAGTCATCCTGTGTCCTGTCACGATTACTCTGTGGAATCTCCAAAAAGAGTTGCCATTAATTAACCTGAGGGAACCTCTGGACCTTGAATATAACTAACCCAGCAAATCCTCTTGGAAGCCACTGCTTTGGTTGGAGGTAGCCTACTGAGATTAAGACAGGTATATTATTGAAAGAACTTGTCATCAACCACCCACTGATCACAGACATGTTTGAATGTGTTTTTGTTTTGTTTTTTTAAG
>NW_006408621.1:8373176-8418441 GCF_000296735.1 Chrysochloris asiatica
TTTAGGTAGCCAACCCACACATTATTAAACTAAGCTCTCCCTTGAAACCTTCTAAGCCAGTCACTTCATGCCTTTATCATCCCCTCATTTTAGGTAGCCAACCCACACATTATTAAACTAAGCTCCCCCTTGAAACCTTCTAAGCCTGTCACTTCGTGCCTTTATCATCCCCTCGTTTTAGGTAGCCAATGTCTAAGTTGCCTGTCCCTATCTACCCTGTGTACAGAGGGGATAGCATTGATACTTGATGTGGACTCTTCACTCTCTGTCAGTATTTAGAGTTACCACCTCCATGAGTATAGGTCAAGTTACATCAAATTGTAGCAATTTACCCTTGTTTCCATTACCCAAAAAATATTTTTTTTAGATCTTCCTCTAATCGAGTTCTGATTATCAAGCCATTGAAGCTAGATCAAATGGATACTATCTGCAAGTTTGAGTGTTCTTGTGCATCTCCCCATCATCATATCAGCTTGATGCTTCACTCTCAGCTCTAGCCCTCTGTGGCTATGTCCTTATCCATGGGCTCAGGTGTCCCCAGGTCTCACCACACTTTGGACCAACTAGCCCTTCTTGTCTCTCTCATCTCCAGATCAGTGGAAGTCAATGGACCATGGTTGAACTCAGCCCATTTCTTCATTGCCGCCTGTCCCCCTTTTCCACTCACCAATAGATCGATGTGGTCTCCAGCAAGCTTACGTGCCTGCTCATGTGTTCCCTTTGAGTTTCAGTCTTAGAGGGCTTCCCAGCAAACAGCTTGCTTATTCTTGTAGTAGCTGGTCGTACTGACATTTTTGTTTTGGGTTTTTCCTGCTGATCTTTCTTTGAAGATGTATCTTGTGTCGCTCTAGCTGTTCCAGGCTGGTCTCCTTGTCCTTTCTAGTGTAAATGTTCCACCTCCGAAGGGTCTGGATGGGACTGAGGATTCCACCTAAGGTCCTATACTCTGCAAAGGTTCCGCAGAGGCCTATTTCACTGGGCAATTTCTAGAACCCCTGTTAGGTATTCCACCCAGTTATAGGCTGAAGACGGGCTTACAAGTTTTCCGTAATCATGTTTCCTGACATTCTTTTCTATCCCACTCAAGTGTCTATTTTACAGTAGTAGGCAAGGGAAACCAATATTCATAAGACAGTCAAGCATCATCTTAGTATTATTTCCCCTCTTCAAACTATGCCTCTATCCCTGTATCAGAGCCCTGTTGTTCCAAGGTTGAGCATGCATCACTGTTTACCTGTGTACCACTTATCCCATGCAAACCTGTCTCATTGTTCCTCTATCTACCTTGTTCTTCCACCTCCTCCTGCTTCTTTTATTGTCCTCCCCAACACCCGAACTATAAGGTGTCTCTGCCCTTACCCTGTGATCTACTCTCACCTCCCTCCACCTCTCCCTAAACCCTCCACCCCAACCCCACTGTTGTGGTTACCTTATATTCCATTAACTTTTTCCTCCATTTGATACAGTCTATTTCATCGTGTAACCTACCTAACCTTCTCACCACCTGGATCTCTATTACTCTGTGTTTACCTTCTTTCATATTGTAATTGTTTTTATCATAGACTGACCTCCCAGACCCTCTGAATTTGTTCTTATAGTTTTATTCTGTTCTTGACTCTTCCATTTGTTGATTGAGTTCCGAGTGATGCTGCCATGTATATCAGTCTCCGGTTGCTGTCTGTTTTGTTGGTTCTCAGTCCAAAGAATTCCCTTTAAAGTGTCTTTAATTGCAGGATTGGCTTTGGCAAACTCCCTTAGCTTCTGTTTATCCTTGAATGTTTTGATTACACCGTCGTATTTGATTTACAGTTTTGCTGGGTAAAGGATTCTTGGTTGGCAGATTTTTTCTTTCAGGGTTTTATTTATATATGTCTCCCCATTGCCTTCTTGCCTGCATGGTTTCTGTTGAGAGATCCGAGCTTAATCTGATTTGCTTGCCTTTGTATGTTACACTTCTCTTTTCCCTAGCTGCTTTCAGGATTCTGTCTTTATCTTTGATTTTGGAGAGCTTGATTAGTATACGTCTTGGTGATTTTCTTTTAGGATCTATCCTTCCTGGGCTTCATTGAGCTTCTTGAATGCGTATCTTTTCGCTTTTCAGGATATTCGGGAAATTTTCTTCCAGGAGCTCTTCAACTATCTCCTCTATGGACTTGTGTGATTCTTCCTGTTCCAGAATGCTGATGATAATTCTTAAGTTACTCCTCTTCATGTTGTCAAACATGAATCTTAGACCTTCTTCAGATATTTTTTTTATCCTTTTTCTGCTTGTTCTTCTGTCATAGTAGTATTGAGAGATTTATCTTGTAGCTCACTAGTTCTGGCTAACATCTCTTCAGTTCTGTTCCTTTGCCCTTTCAGTGTATTATCTATTTCTGATATTTGATTATTTATCATTTGGACGTCTTTCTGTAGGTTTTGAATTGTTTCAAATGCTGTATCTTATTTGATTGTTCCTGTAGTGCATTCTTGACTTCCTTATTTTTCTCAACTCCATTGTAAAGTGTTTTGATACATTTCATAATCATTTTTCTGAATTCCTTCACAGGCATTTTGAAAGCCTGCCCTCCTTCCAGTATAGAGAGTAGCTCTAATTTCAGCTCATTTGCCTCAGTCACTATCTTGTTTCTAGATGCCCGCTGATATGGTCATCTGTTACTGTTTTTTGGGCATATTCAGGAGGTGTCTGTGGCCTTAATACTTAAGATGTGTGTGTGTGTTGGTATTTTTTTATGCTTTCTAATTGCTTCCAGGTAGATGTGATCAGGAAATGGGCTTCTCTTTTCACTCTTCTTCCTGAGAAATTTCAAGATGCCACTGTTGGTCATTATGATGTAACTCAGGATTTAATTTTCGGCTTGATTCCTTTTAGTCTATTTGTCATGCTCCACTATCCCTCTTCAGGTCCTTTTCCTAGTAATAAACAACAGTTCATGGCCGTTTTGTGCTGCTGTTTGGTTTTAAGTGGAAACTGTCCCTTTAAATTTTAAGGAGATCAGTGTGCATGAATAGTAGAACCCTTCAGGGGTGGGGATGGGGTGTCCACTCACTCAGGCACCCCCTCTAGTCACCCGAATAGAGGTGCGCAGACCAATGAAAAGATATAAAAAAAGGAATCTCTGCACCTTTATCTCCGTGGTCTCTCAGGCATCCGTGACTGCTCTCATCTTCCCCTGTTTGGTCTCATCCAAGATGGCAGCTCTGGAAGCATCTGTGTGCCTTGGATTAGGAAGCAATGGATTTCTTGCTTCTGCTACGAATTCCATGGTCTGTAAGTCTTCCAACTTTCTAAATATTCTGCTATATGTGGTTCAGAGTTCTGGGACCATCCCCTGACACTGCTTGGTCTTGTATTCTGTGTGGTTGCTGACAGGGCTCCTCACTGCACTTCCACCTGATCTGCCATCTTGTTTGTTCTCCCATCTAAATATGTTTTGTTTGGAATAAATCCATGTATGTATGAACTGAGACCCTAATAGAAAGCCAGTCCAGTAAGAAAATGAACAAAGAAAGAGATTTTCAGAAGAAACAACATTTGTAAACTTGTGGTGGTGGTTGTTACGTGCCTTCGAGTCGACACCAACTCATAGCAACCCTATGCACAGCAGAATGAAACAGTGCCCGATCCTGGGCCAACCTCACAATTGTTGCCACGCTTAAGCCCATTGATGCTACCACTTTGCCAGTTCATCTCTAAAGGGGGGGTCTTCCTCTTTTTACCTGACCCTCCGCATGATATCCATCTCCAGCGACTGGTCCCTCCTGACAATATGTCCAAAGTGTGAGAGACGAAGTTTGGCCATCCTGGCCTCCAAGGAGCACTCTGGCTGCACTTCTTCCAACACACCTGTTGATTCTTTTGGCAGCCAATGGCACTTTCAATATTCTCCTCCAACACCATAACTCAAAAGCATTAATTCTTCTACGGTCTTCCTTATTCACTGTTCAGCTTTCACATGCATATGAGGTTATTGAAAATGACATGGCTTGGGTCAGGTGCACCTTAGTTCTCAAGCTGACATCTTTGCTCTTCAACACTTTAAAAAGGTCTTGTGCAGATTTGCCTAATGCATAAAAACCACAAGAGGATGCATTTCTATACTGAAGAGATTACGTAACAAAAATACCAAGATTTCATAGCAATTGTAGATTAAAATAATTTACTGATTCTGCTGGTGGGTGTCTTAACTTGGTAGAGCCACTTTGGGACACAGTTTGACAACATCTAAAAATTAAAGGTATGCATACTTTGAGACCTAATGATTCTGCTGCAAGATATAAAGTCTAAAACTTGAGATTTTTAAATGATTTTGATATTTGGTGTTTTGTGAAGTCAGATTAATGGTTTCAACCGGTGTTTTTCTTTTTCATGCAATAGAAATTGTAGTTTAGTGAAATTTATCATTTATATATGTGATAGTACAATCCTGCATATGTGTGTACATGTATTGGGCTACAATATAAAATGAATTTCCTACTGTGCACTGCAGTGAAAGTATGAAAACTACAGGGCCTGAGAAACTCTAGCTTATCTGCCCAAGCAAAAAGAATGTTTAGTCTTACAATAGCAAAATCTGGAACAATTCAAATTTTCATCATCAAGAGATAGCTTGTTTGTGTAGCATGTTCATATAATGAAATACTATTTGAAAGCATTAGAAAATGAATGGATGGGAACCATAGGCATAGCTCAGAAAAATCATGTTGCAGGACACAAGCATGATTTTCTATTAATAGAAAATTTGAATAAAAAATTTTTAAATTATATATACATACTTATGATAAGGAGTCCTGGTGTGGCGCTGTGAATTAATGCGCCAGACTGCAAAGCCGTTTGAACTGCAAGGTCGGTGGTTCAAGCTCACCAGCCGCTCCTCGGAAACCCTATACAGGGTCACTATGGGTTGGAATCGACTCAATGGCACTTAACAACAACAACGACAACTTATATTAAGTATTGAAACTGGATGGTGGCTACCACTAGGGAAAGGGACACATAGCTTCTGTTGTAGTTCTAGTGCTTCAGGCTAGTGGATGGTTCCGAACACTTGTGGATGATAGCCAGGTCTGGCTGAGGCTGGCTTGTGAGCCTTCAGTTTTGTTTGGTGGTATGTGATAGAAAGACTGTGGGACAGTCACAGGAAACCTCCCAGACCACCCACCAGAAGCAGGCCCCTGAGCTGAAATACAACAGTGCCTGAGGCTTAAAGATTCGTCTCTCTTTAGAGAGCCCATTTGTACAGTTTTAATCAAAGATAAGATGTATTTTCTGAACCTATCCTTGGATTTTATTTGCCTGACTGGATCAAAATTTTATTTCTAAAATCAAATTCAAGAGAGATGCATTTAAAAACGAAATATACAGTCATGCTAGTGAATCGCAATGTCAACAGTTCAAAACTACCAGCTGCTCCATGGGAGAAAGATGAGGCTTTCTGTTCCTGTGAAGATTTTACACCCTCAGAAACCCTGTACAGGGTTGCTGTGGGTCGGAACCGACTCGACGGTACTTAACAACAACAATCTAAAATAAGAGGTAAAAGTTAAACTCTTGAACTATAAGTATGTAAAGCCATGGGTGTGGACAGGGTGTGAAAGTTGCATGTTTGCTGGTGAGATTAAGGTGCTGTGAAACCACTGGCTGCCCTCTCAGCCGGAGTATTTTCAGACACTGCCAAAGAATTAGCCGACTAGAGCTTCCCCAGAGGGCCTAGAGGCAGACTGCCAAATCATGCCATGGAGCAGCTGGTTCCAACAGCCACCCTTTCACTTTGTGACTGAGTGCCTAGCAACTGTATCACCCGGGCTCCCGATTATAGTGTGTAATGTGTCCTATGTAGTCCTGGTATGGCGCTGGCTGCAGGGTAATGCACTGGATTGCAAGGTCCATTTGAATTGCAAGGTATGAGTTGGAACCAACTTGATGGCACTTAACAACGATATATACTTTATAGTATATAATATATATAATACCAGAGTAAGGTGCCCTGGTGGCACTGTAGGTTAAGCACTGGACTACAACAGCAAGGTTGGCAGTTCAAACCCACCAGCCACACCATGGCAAAAACATGAGACTTTGTTCTCTTAAAGATTTACAAACTCAGAAACCTTATACTCGTCAGTTGGGCTTAACTCAATGGCTGTGGAACAGTATCAGACCTAAGTAGACTAGGAGAAAGGCCTGGTGAAAAGCAACACATGAAGCCTATGGATTACAGGGGTCCATTACAGCTGGCCATGGAGCGGTGCAGAACCAGGCAGCGTTTTGTTCTAATGTGCATGGGGTTTTTTTTCATGAATCTGGACATCTTGAGGACAGCTTTGTGTCATTAACTTCGGAGTTTAAGTAATCTACCTGTGACTAAAATATAGACTACATCAGTAATGTTCTTTGCCACCATTTTATGAGTACATATTATAAAGAATACATGTGACCTTAACTATTTGTCTTATAATGCCTAGGGAATACATGCCAACTTTGGAGGAATTTTTTGAAGAAGCCATTGAACAAGCAGACCCTGAAAACATGGTTGAAAATGAATATAAGTAAGTAATGCTTCTCATGAGTCAAAATATTTTTCAGTATTTTTTCTCAGGAATTACATGTATATATATAGAAAGCTTAATGGAGACAAAATAATGCTTTTTCTTGTAGTAATGTACAAAGTTCTCATTATGTATACTGATTTCTTGGACACTGCCCATCAACTTACAAACATGACCAACACGCTGATAAAAAACAAGTAAACGGACCACCTCACTCCAGCTCTTTTCTTGCGCTTCTTCAAAGTAGTGTCTACCAACTTTTTATAATTGTTGCGTTTTCCTCACTTTTCTCTCAGCCCAGTCCAGTTGGACTGTCTTCCTCATTGTTGTCGCTAAGTGCTGGCAAGTTATTTTGACCTATAGGGACTGTATGTAGGGCTTCCAAGTTGCGGCTGATGAGTTTGAACCGCCAGCCTTGTAGTTAGCAGTCCAGTGCTTATTCAACAGTGCCACACCAGGTGTCTGTTTTTGGCATTACTCAACTGGAATAGCTTTTATCAAGGTTGCTGAAACTTTTTTCTTTTTTTTTTTTTTTTTGCACTCTCAGCTTTTGTTGTTAAGTGCCTTCAAGTCAGTTTGACTCATAGCAACCCTATATAGGGTGTCCCAAGAGTGGCTGGTGAATCTGAACCACTGACCTTGTGGTTCGAACTCACATTTTGGTCCAGTGTATTATCCGACAGCACCACACGAGGAATCAACAGTATTTGCCAACTGATCACTCCCTCCCTCCTTGAATAGTTTTCTTCAGTTAACACCCATGAAACAGCATTCTCCTATTGTCCACTCCATCTCAAGTCACCATTGCTCCTCATTCTTTGCTTATTTTGTAGCTTACGTTGTCTCTGTTCTTTAGTTAGTCTATTACCCTGTGACTACTGTCCTGTCTAACTAGTCTAACTGTGGTCAGCTCACAAGTCAGATCCTATAATTCTGCTTAAACTTCCAGTGACTGCGTATGATAATTAGGATGAAATCTATCTGGTCCATGCCTACCACTCCAAAGATGACTCAGTGCCTGTTCCCTACTAACCCTGCTGGCAAGTCTTCTGTTGAGCTCCACCTCAGGGCCTTTGCACCTGCTGTTCCCTTCCCTGATCTGCCCGTGGCTCCCTCTCACGTCAGCTCTTTGTGTTGGTACTACCGTTTTATTCATAGTACTCTTCACAGCTGCAGTTGATAATGTCTGTGTTCTTCAGTAATGCTGCTTGCCAGCGTGCAGCCACTTAACTATAGTGTCAGGTACTCTGTAAGCACCTACCTTTTACCAGTGAAGTAAAAACTCTTCTCCATTTTTACAGTTAAGACTAAGGCACAGAGAATGTGCTGAAGATTTCACGGCTAATAAATGGTAAAGTCAGGAACATTAGTGAGCTCCCAGAGGCCCTGCAGTTCAGAACTTCCCAAGGGCTAAGGATGCTCATAAACTCCTTAGACCACAACTCCTGATGTACTAATGTAGTCAATTTGATCACTCTTATGTAAGACTGGGTGGACTGCTGATAATGGTAGCTCAAATTTGAATGGTATGGATGTGTAAATAATGTATTTTATATGTAAGATTGGATGGAAAAATTTGAAAATGCTTAGAAAATTTAAAGTATTTAAACAGGTATGTGAGAGAAGACTATGTAGGCAAAGCTTTATAGCTTGACATTAGTTAAGTTCATTACTGTCTTTGGGAAGTGGGAAACGGATGTCATTTGTGCTTTGAATTCTTCTACTGTATGTTTTAAATTAAAGCAGAATTTTTAGAATTTGTTTCTCACTGGGTACCACCTGTTACTGCTGTACATCAGGAGGGACAGTCCAGGGATGCTGGTCTTTACTTCACTGCTCAGTGTTGGCTTGTGGAGATTTCCTTTCTAGGGTTTGACCATTTGTTATTTAGAGGTTGCCATTAAGTGAAAGTTCAGGTATTACACAAATAGAAAACCAAGTATTGGATAAACTAGGATTATCAAAACTCAATATTGAGTCCGTAAAATACTCTGGAACCTGAGTCTGCAGGTGACATTGCCAGTATGGTTGTCAACTCACTGAACACGAACCTGTTGTGCTTTTTCCCCATTAACAGATGGATGGTTCCTGCTCTGTACATACAGTGTCCACCTAGAACTGGTCACACACTAACCTTTAAAGTTTAAGCAAAACGTATGTGAAATTTGTAGGTGAATTTGCTACACATGAACCTACCTGCTAGTTTCTATTTATGGATTCATTTGGTTTTATGAATGGGCTATTTACAGAGGAATTCAGAATAGGATCAAAATGAAAAGGATGGTACTCTGAGCTACTTAGTTAAGTGGAGGATTGCATTAACTAGAAGTTAATGTTTGTTGCAGGGCTGTGAACAACTCAAATTATGGTTGGAGAGCCCTGAGGCTCTTAGCGAGGAGAAGCCCTCATTTCTTCCAGCCGACCAACCAGCAATTTAAAAGTTTGCCAGAGTATCTTGAAAACATGGTAATAAAGCTAGCCAAGGAATTACCAGTAAGTACTAGATAACAATTTTTCACATCCTTTTGTTGCGATCGTCTTGAAAATTGTTGTAATTTGAGCAAAAGCCTGATTATAGAGTTCAGAATAAAGATCCACATGAAGGAAAAAATGTGTTTGAGTATACATTTGCAAGAAGTATTTAAAGTAACTTTAATTTTACAAATTAGAGTATGGAATTTTACCATAGTATCTTGAAATAAGCTGTTTATTGTCTGCATGTAAACTCTGACATAAAATTTTTCAAGTTTTATATTGTCTTTTATGAAAGACGGGGAATTTGCTTTTTATTTACAATCTCATCTCTAAGATATGAGAAGTAATAACTATACTGTGGAGAACGCTTCCTCCCTCCCTGTTTTCTACACTAGGTGTGTACAAACTGTCTTCGTGTAATTCCCAGGTTGGAAGCAAGGGAAGTCTTTGCAGCCCTCAGCTCTTCCCCCAGGGTGCTCCTTCTCCAGTTGACCCCCACTCCCCTTGTGATCCTTATGTGACATTGATACTCTAACAGTACAGTTGTGAGTCCTAGAATCTAACTGCTGTAGACAAACAAAGTCCCACTTATCTTACTTCAGATTTGGCATTGTTACATTCTATTCATTTTTAGCCTCCTTCTGAAGAAATAAAGACAGGTGAGGATGAAGATGAGGAAGATAATGATGCTTTACTGAAGGAAAACGAAAGTAAGAATTGCATTTTCTTGACTATTTTACAAAATTGGAAGACTGGGATTTGTTGTAGAAGTACATTATTTAATTTGATCTAGTTCTCCATTTCTCTTATTTCTGACTTCTTTTTAGTATAGTACTAAAAACCCTGCTTGTGAGAGTAACTTGAGAAATAATACGTTTTATGCATTAAAATAAGAAAATGATGGTATTTGAAAAGAGAAGGTTGCATTTGAGTGGGGTGGGGGTTACAGGGCAGCAGCTGAAAAGAAAAGAAAAAGCCTTCCATACTAGCAGTAAGGAGCTCTGGTAGTGTAGTGGTTATGAATCAGGCTGCTAACCTCAGAGTCAGTAGTTTGAAACTACCAGCTGTTACGAGGGAGAAAGATGAGGCTTTTTGCTCCTATAAAGATTTACAGCCTCGGAAACCCTGTACAGGGTTGCTGAGTGAGGACCCACTCCATGGCATGCAACCATCACTACCACCACACTAGAGTTGGTAGCCCTGGTAGCACAGTGGGTTACAAGTTGGGCTGCTAACCACAGTTTCCACAGTTCAAATCTATCAGCTGCTCCACTGGCAGAAAGATGAGGCTTTTTGTCCCCGTAAAGGTTTACAGCCTCAAACGCTATGCAGGGTCCTTATGAGTGAGAAGTGACTCAAAGGCATATGGGCTGTTGTGCTGCTATAGGATAAGCGAGTTGCTCCTCAGAAACTTAAAGAGGTGCGCTATGAATAGGATCCAACTCAATGGCATAATAGTCGTAATACAGGTACCAGCCTTAGGGTTATTTATTGAACTTCTTATGGTCATGGCCTCCTGGTGTGGCTTTACAGGATAAACACTGGAGGTGTGAACCACAGTTCAAACCTACCAGCAAACCCTGTAAAGCAGGGAACCTTTTCTCTGCCAAGAGTTATTTCGATATTTATAACATTATTCGCTGGCCATACAAAATTGTCAACTTAAAAATTAGCCTGCTGCTATATTTGGTCAAACAATTAACTCACCCCTTACGTGGAGTCCTGGAGTCCTGGTGTGGCGCTGTGGGTTTATGCGCTGGACTGCAAAGTCAGTTTGAACTGCAAGATGGGTGGTTCAAGCTCACCAGCTGCTCCTCAGAAACCCTATACAGGGTCGCTATGAGTCAGAAAAGATTCCACAGAACTTAACTTGAAGGCTAGAACTGTAGTTGCCTTGGCAGGGCCAGACCAAATGATTTTACTGGCTGGATGATACCCACCCCTGCTATATAGGGTCCCTGTTGAGTTGGAACCCACTTGACACTTACTACAATGGTCATGACTTGTAAGTAGGGTTCCCCAATCTATGGAGAATACAAAAAAATTTAAAGGTTACTGAAAGTGATTAGGAAGGAGCCCTGTTGGCACAGTGGTTAAATGCTGAGTTGCCGATAGGTCCATGGTTCAAACCCACCAGCTACTGCATAGGAGAAAGATGTAGCAGTGTGCTTTTTTGAAACCCCATGGGGAAAGGTGATTCATCTCAGTGGCCTCCATATCATTTTATCTTTTCAATTCAGTTGAAATTATGAGTCGCACAGGTCATTGTACTTTGCATATAATTTACACATTCCTATGTTTTACAGGTCCTGATGTTCGGCGAGATAAACCTGTAACAGGGGAACAAATAGAGATATTTGCCAACAAGCTGGGTGAACAATGGAAGGTTCTGGCTCCCTTCCTGGAAATGAAAGACTCTGAAATAAGGCAGATTGAAGGCGACAGTGAAGACATGAAGATGAGAGCGAAGCAGCTCCTAGTTGCCTGGCAAGATCAAGAGGGGTTACATGCAACGCCTGAGAATCTGATTAATGCATTGAATAAGGCTGGATTAAGTGACCTTGCAGAAAGTCTAACTAATGACAATGAGACAAATAGTTAGCTTTTTTCTTTTTCTTTCTTTTTTTTTTTTTTTTTTATTAAAACTGTGATAAGATTTTGTTACCAAGCAGCATTTGATAAGAGGTCCACTGGTTTTGGTAAACAATAAACATTTTTATAACAGTTCTTGTACAGTTGGCTGGTGCTCCAGGAACAATAGAACACACACTGGCTCTCAATAAATGACCCGGGGGCTTGGGAGAGGGGGTGGGGCCCGCGGGGCATGGCCAATCTTAAGTGACCTCAAGGTCACAGAGTATATTTTTGTTCAATAAATTAAGTCTCAAGCAATATTTAAGAAAATGTTTCCTAAAATACACTGTGCCAGATTTGTTTGCTCTATGAAGTTACAAAATTTAATCCCCTATTCTGAAATCCTGACTGCTCTTCTGTCATTTACGCTTTAAAGCAGAGGATCACCAAGCAGCAGTCCTTCACCACCTGTTCTCAGACGACTTTACTGGCTTGCAGTCATTCTCAATCATTAGAAAGATGAATGGCAAGAGACCACATGATTCTCTGCAAAACCTAAAATATTTACCATGCGACCCTTTACAAAAAACGTTTGCCAAGCCCTAATTTTAAAAGAACTTGTGTGAAGTAAAAAACCTGGAGTTGTTTTTTTAGCCTTACAAAAAATATTTCAAGTTCTCAAGCCTTTGAAATAGGGATGCTTTACCTCAGAGATTGCTTTTAAGTTCAAATGAGACATGGGAAAGCACCCTATAAAAAGCAAAGCACTATGTAGTAGGCTAAAAAACTACCCTCTGAGTTCCCATTCCCACATAAACCTTACCCTGTAGGATTTTAGGTAAGGTCCTTTGTTGAGTACCCTAAAGACTCTGTGCTCCTGCTTGGGATTTAACTCCACTAACTGGTTACGCAGTGACAGCACGGCTCCAGTAAAGAAATGGCCTCAGTGTTAGTGGTGCAGCATATAAGGCACATTCAGCTATCAAGACCCTTTCTCATCTGCTCTCTCGTCTTAAAGATCTTACATGCAGCAAGGCCAAATTCTAAACTAGCTTTACTAAATGAAAACAACACTGATTTTGTCTTAATTTCTACTTTTAAAATATCTTTGGAACAATGTTTTTTGGACCAATAACGTGAAATTTAACTTCTTATGATAGACATTGAGGAATGACAATTTAAAAATCTTAACTCCACTCAAGACTTACATACTTTGTTTAAAACGTACTTCACGTGGTCTAACAGCTACAGCATCCAACAAATCAGAAAACGTGGATTCTAACTGCTTGCTACATTTATGACCTCAAAATTATTTGAACCAAATGAGATAATTAATTTAAAAATTTCCAGAGATAAAGGCATCATACAAATACAAAAACTCTTAATTTTTATGGTCTCATCTTCCCCATTCTATTGTCTCCCTCCCAAAGTATTAATTACCAACAGTAAAAGTTTAGGTAAAGAAGCTATTCACAAATAACCTCCCTGAAGTACTTACTCCTAGGGTTCTCATTGTTCAAATTAAAGATATGAAATGGCCATTACGCTTTAGAAATCATAGAGTTATTGACATAATGCTCTACAGAACCTTAAAGAGATAGGAGATTTCATGATAACTCTCAAAATTTTACTATCACGCTAAGAATAGAGCAGACAATATTGTTGCTCCTGACCTGAAATATGAGCAGTTGACTAATTAGAATGTATTTAAATGTAAGAAACCACATTAAAATTACCTGGTACTCCTACTACCACTTCAGAATCATTTATCTGAGATTAAAATGTGAGTTTAGGGATAACAGTAAAACAAAATGAGCCAAGAAACAATTGTGACTGATAACACTCCATTCAGCATCCAAAGAACTCCATTACTTTTACAGCCTGGTATTTCTTTTTAAACGGAATATATCACAAGCAAGCAAAGATGATGACAAACAGCAGAGTAAAATAACATCTGCAAGAATTGGACAGAATTTAAACATCTGAAACTTCAGTCAAGCTCTAACACTCAACAGACTTGAGGTCAAAACCTGTTGCTCCCAGCCCCACCCCCCTTTTTTTTTAATTAAAGATCCTTTCTAAAAATAAGCAACCAGAGCTTGTCAACATTTTTTCCAACGTTGATTACTACAAAATCATTGCAAAGTTAAATGTACAAACCATAGTACATCAGAGAGACACAACAATAAATGTATAATCAGATGTACTATTACTGATCACAATTTATTTAAAAGTCATGAAAAGCCAGCAACAGAACACACTGAGGGCTGGACAAATACTTGATTGTACCCATGTTTCCGTGGGATACGGACAGCAGCACTGAGTTACACAATGAGAGCAACACTTTTCCTTTCCACCTTCCTGGCAAAATTTTTGTTACATAAGGCAAAGGATGGGCAGCTACCAAATGGCAATCTGAACCATGCAAAGACAACAATATGATAAGAGTTAAAGGTGTGCAATAAACATCTGATAGCTGAAATCTTGGGCTGCAAAAGGCAGGGAGAAAAATTAGCACAAATGGTAATGGCATTTCACCTCAGAATTTTTTTTAAGTGTGTAAGAAATATGCCTTTTTAAAATGTCTTCCTGCCACCTTACACAAGGCAGCACAATCCAAAGATAATTTCTCTTTTCTGTAATTTTTTACAATAATACACAGAGTGGTTTTTAAGACTTCTTTCACTCTCTTTTGTTCCACATGAGGGAAAACACATAAAACCATCGAATTAGCATCGTCCAAAGCTCTGGATTATAGAAATGATCGATGAACATTTATTTCACACCTAAGCATAAATAGCTAAAATGAAGATTACTGATCACTTTCCTCTTCCATTATTTCAACTCTGCGAGGCCCATAAAGTAGAACATAAGCTATATGCCAGTCTCCACCACCAGAAAGTCGCAAGATATCTTCTGGTGTAACAATGCTGACTTTATCATCATCAAACTTAATCCATTCATCTAAACAGCAAGAGGGGGGAGAAAAAAAAACATTGTTCAGGCTTTGTTTGTAGGTCCACTGCAAAAAGTATCCAAGCAATTTTATGCACAGCAGTATTTTGTCTGTTACACCAAGAGCTCTCAAAACGTGATCTGGGGATCCCCAGGACCACTTTGGGTATTCCATGTAAAATATTTTCATAGTACTGAATGCATAATACTAAAGTATATTTAAATATTTTAAAGTATTTTTAACTTTCCAAATAATAGTTGGAAATAAGAATGCAATTTTTACCTTGTTTCCTTTTCACCCATGATACATAATGACCTGAAGAACTAGACCTTCCTTGATGAGTTAGCACTGCTTGTAAGTCATAGTATCCACAGTTATTCGAACCAATATCTAAAGAGATGTAAATTCATTAATAACTACAGATGTATGCAGACATGTGCTTTCTCAAGGTAGAACAACTCTGAAGTTCAAATAAGAGAAGTGTCACTCTATTAGAATTCGGTAGGAAACTACAGTACAACCACTATAAAGTTCTATAAGAAAAGTTTAAGATGAATGTGATCACTCATTGAACTGTATGCTTTTAATAAGGATGAATTTTCTATGTCATATTGACGTAAATTATACACACACAACAGGAATGTAGATGAGTCAACAGATAAGTGGCAAGATAATAATTTCACCATTAATGGAAAAAAAAAAGTAAAAATTTCACTTACCATCAGCAAAAGAAAAAGGTTCATACTTAATTTCTTTCTGGGGACTATGTTTTTGGTCACTCTGAGGAGAAAAAAAAAATCGCAAGATCAGGAAAGTGCTCAATATAAAAGATCAATATGTAAAATTAGTTATATATCTACATTAACAACAAACAACCTGAAAAGTAACTAGAAAATTTCCTGCTGACAAAAGCATCAAAAATATAATACTTATGAATAAACTTAAACAGTAGTAAACAAACTGCTCACTGAAGCTATTAAATACAGCTGGAAATATTAAAATATTAAAATATTGTTGTTAAGCACCATCGAACTGATTCCATTTATAGGGTTTCCAAGGAGCGGCTGATGGGTTTTGAACCACCAACCTTTTGACTAGCATTCGGGTGTTAATCCTACAGTTGCAAAACTCCTAATTGCTCTAAAGATCCAATACAATTCCCACAAATTCCAACTGCCTATTGTGCAGAATTGGACAAGGTGATGATAAGATTCACACAGAAATGCCAAGGTTCTAGAATAGTTCAAACAATTTGGAATATAAAAAAAATCAGAAGGCTCATTTTTTTTTATGATACAGTGCATAACTGCTTAGGTCATCAAAGCTATAAGTTTACAGGGAATGTCTCCAACCCTAAAGACAAAGTATGAATTTATAAAGACACTGATAATAATGAAAGGTAAAAACTTTTCAATGACATGAGCTATCCGGCTTCTGACAGAACCAACTTACAACAGTGTAGAGATGACAAACCCCAACATAATGACACCACCAAATGCTACAAGAATGCAATGGCAGGCCCCAGGATCCACCATGGAATGCCAGTGCCACTGCAGCAGCAAGGGCGGCTCAGGGAGAACTGGGGCTAAAGGCTGGAGCCTCCACTTAGCGGACCCAAGGGCACTGCAAACGCCGACTCTGTCTTCCCAACCCCTTCCTTGTGGCCAGCCCCCAGAAGCTTAGGGACTGCTACTCCTCCAAAAGATACATCCTCCTAAACACCGGGGAGGCTAAGCTGCAGTCCTGCACTCCGCCCTCAGGACGACTCCTCCATGGCCTTCCCATCCCAAGTGTTGGGGGCAGGGGTGGCCAACAGGTCCATCTTCATCATCCTTCTCCTGATGTGGCTCCTGCCAGGTGCTGGATGACTCTGGGCCACGCTCTATGACTAGAAGGTGCAGAGGACGAGCTGTGCCCATGGTCAGCCAGTGGAGGTGCTGTCCAAAGATGCCACTGTGAGGGCGACAAGAGCTGGTGGACTAGCCAGATGCAGGGGCGCACCTGCATCCTTCCAGCCAACTACGTGGCACCCTGCCACACATCCACTGCGAGTATGCTCAGCAGTCCACATCGAGTTCAAGCAGCTGAAGCGAGGGAGCTGATGGGCACCAGCAGCTTTGGGGAGGTGTTCTGAGTCACCTGCCTGGGCCAGGAGGTGACGGAGAAGGCAGAACATTGCAACCCAGAGCAGGACACAGCGGCCGCAGCTAAGAACAAGCAATACAAGGTGAAGCTCTTCTCCAAGCTACAGCACCCCAACACCATTCAACGGTAAGATGTCAGCCTGCGGCAGCCCACCCTCTACCTGATTCTCTAGTTCAGCTGCCGGGGAAAGCTCAACCACACCCTGGCAACAGCCAAGGACTCTCACGCCCTCAGTTCGAGCCACTAACATCACCCTCCCCCTATTCCCCTACCCCTGCACGTTCTGGTCAACTGGGTGGTGTGGTTAGCACGTGGTATGCTCTGTCTGCACCAGAAGGCCCTAGTGCCCATCCTGCATGGGGACCTCAAGTCCAGCAACATTTTGCTAGTTGAGAAGGTAAAACATGACGACGACATCTGCAGTAAAACATTGATGACAGATTTTGGGCTAGCAAGGGAGTGGCACTGGACATCCAAAATGAGTGCCACTGCCACATTTCCATGGATGGTACCGCAAATCATCAAGTCCTCCATGTTTTCTAAGGGAAGTGGTATCTGGAGTTATAGAGCGCTGCTGTGGGAACTGCTCATGGGAGACATTCTCTATGGTGGCATTAATGGTCTTACTGTGGCTCCTGGAGTAGCCATCAATAGGTTCACTCTGCCAATTCCATCTACCTGACCTGAGCCATTTACTAAGCTAATGAAAGAATGCTATGAACAAGACCCTCATATTCGCCCATCATTTGCCTTAATTCTTGAACAACTGATGCTACTGTAGACTGACATGCTCCAAGAATCTTTTCATTCCATGCAAGATGATTGGAAACTGGAAATTCAACAAATGTGTGAGGAGCTGAGAACAAAGAGGAAGACTTCTCCTGAAGGGCTGAAGTTTGAGAGTGAATGAGCTCCCCTTTATGATGGCAGTCTCCAGAAGAACTGCTAAAGCGGGCCCAACAGCAGCTTGCAGAGCCAGAGCTTTTAACATCATGCTATTCCAGTTAAATCAAGTGAAATCCAATGTGTAGAAGAGGAAGAGGAACTTGAAGAGAAGTCGTTTAAAACTCAAAGATGGACACTGAATCCATTACCTTCAGATTTTCAGCAGAAAATTACCATACAGGCTTCTCCCAACTTGGAAAAATGAAGTCTGCACAGTAACAACTCTAGTCCACCCAGCAAGAGCCCGACAATAACCCCCCCACATCTGACCCATACAGCTGACTTCACATGAAGTAATACAACTTGGGGACAGAAAACAGTCTGTCACCAAGAAGAATTTGAAGATGTGAAAACGAATTTCAATCTTGGTTTCCCTGGCATACCACTATAAAAAAGACACTTGAGGGGGGAGAGAAAGGAACAGCCAGAAATACCACTATAGAAAGCTTGTAAGTCCATCTTCTGCCTGTAACTTATTGGAATACCTAAAATGGGGCTACAACATGCCCGTTGAAGGAGGATTCCTGTGAAGCCTCTGCATTACATAAGACTATAGGTGGAATCCTGAACCACATCCAGAATCTTCTGAGGTGGGAAATTTCCACTTGAAATGACAAGCACACCAGCCTGGAACAGTTACAAGAACAGAATACACTTCTTGAAAGAAAGATCAACAGGAAAAATACAAAACAATATAGACTGATTATTACAAGAACAAGCAAGTTGCTCGCGCCCAGGAGACATCAAGGCAAATGGTCATGTCCCCTCAGAGCAAACCCCCTTCCAAGACTAAGACTAAGAATGGGAGTACACGTTCTAATTGGTGACCATGTTCGTCACCGATAAGGGGAAGTGACAGAAAAACAGCAATGAGCTAAGCCCTACAACATTCAATAGACTCCTGTGAACCTGGGTGGAGACCTGGTTGCCCAGCAGTGTGGCAAGACCTGGGGACTCTTGGGCCCAGAGTCAGTGACATAGCCACAGAGGACTAGAGTGGAGAGTGAAGCGTCCAGCTGATAAGAATAGAGGGCATATGCACAAGAACACCCACACTTGCAGATAATATCCACTTGACCTGGCTCCAATGACTGGATGATCAGAGCTCAACTAGAAAAAGAAAGAAAAGGAAAAAAAGAATAATCTGATACAATTTGATGAACTTGACCTATACCTGTGGATGCAATAGCTCAAAAGAGGGAACAATCTTTACAGCTAGGATCATTCCCACCCTTTCCATACACAGGGTAGACAGGGATGGACAACTTAGACATGTCTACACAAAATGGAGAGGCCTCAAAGGCAAGAAGTGACTGGCTTACAAGCTTTCAAGAGGGAATCTAGATCCAGAGGGCTTGGAGGAAGGTAGAATCTCTACTGAGTAGTATACAATCTGTCTAGGTGGGACTGATGAAAGGAATTACGGATAGGTCTCTTGTGATATAATAGTGAATAACTATTATCAGGACTGATTGTGAGAGTTGGAAATGTAAAGGTAGACATTTTGTATCAAGGAGGGGAGTAATTAACTTTGCAGTCTAAGAGCGGAGGTCCCTAGGACCATCAAGGGAGAAGAGCTAAGAGCGAGACCCTATCCAAGAGAAGCAGTGACACTAGAGATGGAGGCAGAGACGATGACGTGGAGAGATGGAGCAGCTGGGGACTTTGGACCAAGAGAGGGAGAGGGGCTCTGTGCTGATGGCTGGCGGTGGGGGAGGTAGGCAGGCTTGCAGGGTATACCCTGTGGTTGATGTTGCATGGAGGGGATTATAATCATGGCAATGAAACAATATATGATACGATTAATGTAAAACTAATGTTCTCCCATGTAAACTATCACATAATTCACAATAAAACATTTAAAAAAAAAAAAAAAAAGGGAATTTCAAGAAAAAATGTTGTGCCTTTTTGGGGACCAAATTCAATTCAAATTAAAGAAAGAGCTGACTACAAAGAAAGAGTTAGACCTCACTCAGATAGCAACAGTCCTTGGTCAACTATCTTAGTAATAAATCAGAAAACCATGCTCCCTTCGCTTCATTATTTGTAGACCAGCCAGATACTTGTGAAGAGCCAAAGCTGATGGGTTAGAAAACAGAAGACCAAAGCAAATAAAATCGCCTAATCAAGCCTATGTTGATCCATATCTTTACAAAGACAATCACGGAGAGAATCCCGAGGCACCTGAAAGCCTCAAGGGAAGAGGGCTCTGCAAGTTCTGCCTTAGACATTTCTCAGGTAGCTCCTGCAAATAGTCTGAATAGAGCACCCCAGAAAAAGAAAATGTAATCTGCTCTGTATGAGTACACCATCCTTCTGGCATCTGTGGCTTTGGGACTGGATATTTGAGAGATTGGTAAGGCACAGTCTCCTGAAGAACTGCTGTTCAAAGAAGAAAAGAAGAAAGGAGAGGGAACCTTCCAGCATTCCTCCAAGTCTTACAGAAGTGCCAGCCCTCAGGTGAGACTGCAATCTAAGAGGAAGTCAGCAGCCCTTCCTCACTCCCACTGTCAAGTGCTCTGACTCTTCTGTCGGAGCCTTCACTGCCCACAAAGTGCTTGTTGCAGACCGATAGTGAGGACGTGTCTGTGGGTAGCATACATGGCATCAGTTACCCGGAGATTCCTACTCTGCATCTTTGTTCTGCCACCCAAGGATGCCATCAGGAGCCAACCGCATTGTTGAGACTCAAGACTGAGCATAGTCTACTGAAAAAACGGTTTCCTTTCCCCATAAAACAGACACATGGAATTGTGTCTTATGTATCTTCAAAGTAAGAACATCACATCACAGAGACACCATGTCTGATGGAAATGCTTCTGAGACCCCAATGCCATCGAGTTGATTCCGACTTAGAGTGACTCTGTCTAGGGTTTCTGAGGAGCAGCTGGTGAGTTTTAACCCCCAACCTTGCAGTTAAAACCAACCTTGAGGTCTAGTGCATTATCCCACAGCCACACCAGGACTCGACCCAATTCATAAGCTGGTGCAACTCTGAGCTCAGCTGGTGGAACCTCTGAACTACCACTTAGGCAGGATTTAGGGCTGCCACATCCCTCTTCTGCTCCTCCCAATAATTTTCCAAGTGAGAGTTCACTTGCAATGTGAAGAGCTGCTAGTGTTGCACCTCAGCCCCATCCAGTTTCCCTGAGAAGCCAATTGGATCCACTGCAGCCTTCCTCATGGAGAACAGCATCTCTACCTGAAACAGACTCTCTAGTGGGTCACTCAGGACCAACCTTCTCACTGCTTTCCTGATGCCAAAGAGAGAACTGAATTGCACATGCCTTCCTTATTGGATGCAGATATGGAAGGTCAGCCCAAGGACTACATGAAGCCTTTGTTCACAGTGAAGAACAAAACCAGCCAGCCACCAATATATGAGCTAGAGAAAGAATTTCTGTTTGAAATTAAGTGCCTTTGTATTATTAAAGCAAATTCTTTTTTTCCCCCAAGGTGAGCACATAATAGCGTGTCAACCTTAAAAAAAAAAAGAATGCAAAGTACAATCAATCAGTACAAAAAAATACATCTAAAACTTTAAAGACCTGCATCAATATACGAGGGGGCTTAAAAAAATTCACGTACAAAGGAAATAAAAAGATAATAGATGGTGAGACCTGGGGACACCTGAGCCCATAGGACAAAGCCACAGTGGGCTAGAGCTGAGAGTGAAGCATCCAGCTGATATGAAGTAAGGGGAGACACACAAGAACACCCAAACTTGCAGAGAGTACCCATTTGACCTAGCCTCAATGACTTTATAATCAGAAATTGACTAAAGGAAAATTTAAAAAAAAATTTTTTTTTTTTTTTTTTTTATAAAAGAAAGAGGGTAAATTGCTACAATTTGGTGAACTTGACCTATACTCATGGAGGTAGTAGCTCAAAACACCAACAGAGAGAGGAGGAGCCTTCACATCAAGTATCAATGCTATCCCCTCTGTACACAGGGTAGATTGTTATTGTTGCTGTTAAGTACCGTGGCATCGGTTCTGACTCATAATGACCCTGCGCAGGGTTTCCAAGGCTATAAATCTTTATGGGAGCAGAATGCCTCTAGGGACGGGCAAATGAGATATTGGCTACCTAAAATGAGGGGGTGATAAAGGCACAAAGTAACTGTCTTACAAGTTTTCAAGGGGGAGTACAGTTTAAGAGTATGCAGGGGTACAATTTGATGAACTTGACCTACACCTATGGAAGCAGTAGCTCAAAAGAGGGAACAAGTCCTTACAGCAAGAATCATTCCCAGGCCCTCCACACACAGAGTAGATAGGGATGGGCAACTTGGACATTGGCTACCCAAAATGGGGGCTGGGGGACTACAAAGGCAAGAAGTGACTGGCTTACAAGCTTTCAAGAGGGAACCTAGATCCAGAGGGCCTGGAGGAAGGTAGAATCTTCAGTGAGTAGTATTCAATCTGACTAGGCGGAGCTGATGCAATGAAATGCAGACAGGTCTCTTGTGATACAATAGTGAATAATTGTTATCAGGACTGATGTAAAGGTAGACGTTTTATAGCAAGGAGGGGGAATGATTAACTTCTCAGTCTAGGAGTGGAGGTCCCTAGGACCATCAAGGGAGAAGAGCAGAGAGCGGGACCCTACCCAGAGAAGCAGTGATGCCTGAAATGGAGCCAGAGATGATGATGTGGAGTGATGGAGCAGCTGGAGACTTTAGATCCACAGAGGGACAGCAACTGTGTGCTGAAGACCTGGGGTGCACGGGGAAGGATTGCATGGAGGGGATTGTAACCATGGCAATGAGACGATATATGATAGAATGAATGTAAAACTAATGTTCTCCCATGTAAACTATCACATAATTCACAATAAAACATTTAAGAAAAAAAAAAAAAGGCTATCTACAGAGACTGCCAAATAAAAAGTATGCAAAGGAAGAAAAGTCCCCACTGAATAGTTTTCGTCTTGTCTAGATGGGTCTGGTTAAAACAGATGGTGATAAGATTCTTATGATTCAGTAGTAACTGTTATCATGACTAATTGTGATTGTCACAAGCGTAAAGGTAGAAGTTACGTAGCAAAAATGGGTGAGTAGTTAATCTTACAGTCCAGAAACAGAGGACCCCAGAATCACCAAGGGAGACGAGCACAATCGGAACGCGAACTTAATCCAGAGAAGCAGCGACACCGGAGATGGAGAGAGGGAGCAGCTGAGGACTCTAGATACGTGGAAAGAGAGGGACTGAGAGCTGGCGGCCAGGAGGCAGAGTTGCAGAATGGGCCCTTTGGTGGTTTAAATTATTATACATGCCTGAGTATTTAAAAAAATAGAAAAAATACTGTTAACTGATGGTACATGGAGGGGATTATAATCATTGTAATGAAACAAGGTATATGATTTGTTGAATGTAAAACTGATGATCTGCCTTGTAAACTTACACTCAACTCACAATAAAAACTTAAATTAAAAAAAAGATAATAGAGATTGGGAGCATACTCACAAATATATAAATGTTTGACAGAGGGTATTTGTACATGGGTTATTTAACTTTGCTGCAAATATAGTCAGGAATGCAGTAGAGTATGTTATTGTTGTTATGTGGTACCGTCTACTCAGTTCTAACTCATAATGACACTGCAGTGTTTTCAAAGCTGTAAATGTTACCAGGAACAAAAAGCCTCATTTTTCTCACACATAGCAGCTAGTGAGTTTGAACTATCAACAGTGCAGTTAGCAATCCTATAGAACCACAGTGCTCTATGTGTGGTGGAATATACAGGGGACAAAATTATAAAACCTTCTTAGACAGTATCAAGCACCCTGAGGAAATGAATTGCTGGAACTACCAGCTCAGGAACATATTTTCAGGAAAGCATGGTCATCTAGCATAAATTGTCTGCAAAGACAATGTTCTATATTGTATTTTGGTGGTTAGAGAATAAGATCAGAGCTCAATTTTGGAGTCCTGGGTCAAGCACTGGACTGCAAGGTTGGTTTGAATCACAAGGTCAGTGGTTCAAACCTGTCAGGCACTCTTCAGAAACCCTCTACATGGTCACTGTGAGTTGGAACCAACTCGACAGCACTGGTGTGGTGCTGTAGGATCAGCACTGAACTGCTATTCACAAAGTTGACAGTTCAAAGCCACCAGCAGCTCTTAAGAAACACTATACAGAGCCGCTGTGAGTTCGAACTGGCTCAACAGACTTAACAAGGTGTACCTATTGGCCTTCCCCTGTCCAGAGAAAAGAAGAGTGATGAAAACGGAAGACACATGGAAATAGTAAGTCCTATGACCAGAAGAACTAGATGGTTCCCAGCTACCAATTACCAACTACTCTCAAAATGATCATATTAGAAGGTCCTGACTAGAGTGGAAGAAAACTCAAAATCATAAAAAAGCCCACGCAGGGAATTCCAACGAGATGGTAGACAAGGCAGAGAGAGGCACTACACAGACCTTCCACAATAAAGATACAGAGACCAAATAAAAGACCTAGATAAATATCCTAGAACTCAGAACTTCTGAAGAAAAGTCAGAGAAGTGACTGACCTTTCAGAAGAAAGGTCAGAGAAGCAGCTGAGCAGGGACGGTGAGACAAGACACTGACTGATGAGCAGCCAGCCAGACCCAGAGTAACCATCTTAAACTTTTGTGAGCAACTTTAGCAACAGAAGGTAGCCTCGCAGAGCATATTCACAAGGACTACAGGAAAAGTATAGGACCAGGTGTGTCACTGTGGGCTAATGCGTCAGACTGCAAAGTCGTTTGAACTGCAATGTCAGCAGTTCAAGCTCACCAGCTGCTCCTTGGAAACCCTATACAGGGTCGCTATGGGTCGGGATTGACTCAACGGCACTTAACAACAACAACAAACAGGAAAGGTATTCATCCTTTTCCCTGAAGTCCCCTGGTGACCAGAGGTGTGGCTGGCGCCCACCCTCATTCACCCACAACACAGAACCTGCTCTCTGGGAGTTTGGAGCCCCATGGTTATCACGCGGGGGCAGATTGCACCACTTTGGTGCCTGAATTCAGCGGGCTTTGGCTACAAACTGAAAGAACCCACAGAGCTACCAGACCAGTATTAATCTAATGGAAATCCTCATAATCTGTCAAACAACCCCAGCTGCCCTGTGGTCCTAAGAGATTCTGTAACCAGCTCCATCAAGGGCCTTCACGATCTACGTCCAGACTGACTGCCCTAAACATAGATAAAATCTATACCTATAGGAACTTTATCGAGGGCCAGGAACTTTGCTGTCACATCACTCTTGTGCTCACCCTGTGAGCTACTTGGCTAGCCGGAGCCCCCAAAGTTTTCTCCTCACTGAGTCCAAGAGCTGTACTGGTTTTCTTGATTTTGTTTTTTTCATTTAATTTTAGGGCTGTTTTTATATGCTTATTCTTTCTTCTCCTTCTTTCTTTCCATTCCCTTAAATTTTATCCTTTAAAAGGCTCTGCTTTTATTTTTCCTTCTTTTCTTCTATTTCTCATTTCTCCTCTTGTTTTTTCTTCCTTTACCACTCTCTGGTGATGCAGTAGTTATGAGTCGGGGTGCTAATTTCATGGTTAGCAGTTCGAAACTACCAGCAACTGGGCTAGAGTCAATACCAGCTGCTCTCTGGCTGCTCTCCACCAGATGAATAACAACAACCTAAATACACAAACAGTAAACAGAGAACTGCACACAAAGTCATCTCTTGATCAGTGCTTGGTAAGTGCCTAAGAATACGCCAACATACATTCATCAACTTAATACAAATACACCACCACCAGATGCCATGAAAGCAACAAGAACCTCTGTTCATATAAAGAAACAAAGGACCAAGATGTTCAACAACTGACCAAGTAAGCAGAGCTAGAAAATGTTTTTGAGAGAAGAGAGGTATGAAACCTAAACCTGAAAAGAGTTTAGGAGAATGATTTTAGCTACCTGCAAACTATTGACAGAAATATCAAGGAACTGAAGACCAGGGGGCAGACTTGTGAGTGTACCATTTGGTTGTTTGATGATGTATGAATAGGATTATAACCATGGCAATGTAAGGATATACGACAGGATGAATGTAAAGCTAATGTTCTCCCCCATGTAAACTATCACATTATTCACACACACACAAAAAAAATTTTTTTAAAGAAAGAAATATCACGGAAGTATTCAGAAAAGCACTGCAAGAATAATCAAACAAAATAGATAAATTATTGGAGACAATACAAAACCTGCAAACAGAAATATACTAACGCATAGAAATGTACAATACACTGAAAGGACAAAGGAGTAGATCTGTGGCTTCAGTGGAAGCCAGAAAACAAAGAGCTTGAAGATAAACCTCTTAGTAGTAGGAAGCTACAAAAGCAATCAAAAAAAGAATGAAAAAATCCAAACAAAGTCTAAGACTGCAATAACCTATGAGCAGTGAGAATTCTACAACAGGAGGAGATGAAGAAAAGCACAGAAAAGATAGTCACACAGCTGTTGGAAAAAAATTTCCCAAACATAATGAATGATGAGAAGAGAAGGAGAACAAACCATGGGCAGGATAGACACCAGTAGAAAATCAACAAGACAAATCATAATCAAGCTCTCCAAAATCAAAGGAAAAAAATCTTGAAATTCACAGCTCAGGAAAAAGAAAACATTACCTACAAAGGAAAACCAGTAGTAAGATTAAGCTCTGATTTCCCAGCAGAAACCTGAAGGCAAAAAAGCAATAGGGATATATAATATAAAACACTGAAAGAAAAAAATCTTCCAAACAAGAATCATAGGCCCAGCAAAGCTGTCCCTCAAATACAACAGCAAAAGTAGAACATTTCAGGATAAACAGAAATTGAAAGGAATTTGAAAAAACCAAGCCAACGTTCGGCTCAGAATCTGGAGAAGTTAGCTCCTCTGAGCCAGCCAGCTTAATAAAATCTGAAACTGCTTCACCTCTCCGAGCAGCCTTGGTTTCTTCAACGATGGATCAACAGTTGCTGTGACACTCTCGAGCCCAGGGCTATGGTGGCACTCTCGACTCTAAAACTGCTGTAATATTTGGTTCCCTGACCTGGAAACCAACCACGCTGGCCCCTTGAGCCATCGTCTTGGAGTTGGGGAGTGGCTGATGGCGAGCTCGCCTCATTGGACAAGATGGCGTGCTACTACCACATTTGTTGGTCCCACTTTCTCTGAGTGGGGGCAGCCAGCAGTTGCACCAAGCTCTCCCAACCAGACTTGAAAGGAGAGGTTGAACCAGAGAAACCAGCCAGGACTTCTCAAACAGAAACTGAAAACAACCTGGAATTTCAAGAATAATATGTAATCTGACCCCTTCCAGCCTGGAGATCATATTCTGCTCAGAACATGGAGAGAGGGACCTGAAAAACAGTTTTAAAAAAAAAAAGTGAACTGGACCCTGAGAAGTCTTTCTAGCCACCCCACAGCTGTCAAGTTAGCTGGGCTCAAAACTTGGGCACAACAAGATGAAAACATTTGGGTCTATTTAGCTGAGTGTAATAAATGTATCTGATTTTTTTCCCTTTCAGGAGGGCATCCAAAATCTGCAAAGACTACTGAGGACTAGAACAAGAAATTATCTGAAGCCCAACAGCCAAGGTAAAAGGAGCCCCCACATGGATTCACCACAGTAGACTGAAAAAAGCCTTGTCTCTGTGGGAGGCTGAAACTGACCCTACCAACCTTTACAAGATAACACTGAGACGTAAAACCCGCCCTGCTTTAGCTGGCTGATCTACACACAGCCGAAGCATGACGATATCTGCCATGGGACTCATCTTAGTTAGACTTTGGGGTGTGGGAAAGGGAGAAATCTGTGTTATCTATACACCCACACCACCAAGGTGGGCCAAACAGTTACCACACTACTCCTTCTATGTTATTGTTGTTAAGTACCGTCAAGTTGGTTCCAACCCATAGCGACCCTGCACAGGCTTTCCGAGGCTGTAAATCTTCATGGTAGCAGAAAGCCTCATCTTTATCCCGCAGAGCAGCTGGTAGTTTTGAACTGATGACCTTGTGGTTTGCAGCCCGACTCATAACCACTATGCTACCAGAGCTCTTCTATTGTTGTTGTTGTTATGTGCCATCGAGTCGGTTCCGACCCATAGCGACCCTGTATAGGGTTTCCGAGGGTGTAAATCTTTACGGGAGTAGAAAGCCTCATCTTTCTCCCGCGGAGCACCTGGTAGTTTCGAACCGCTGACCTTAAGGTTCGCAGCCCAATTCGTAACCACTACGCTACCAGAGCTCTTCTATAGTTGCTATAAATATGAGGGCATCCACCTAGGTAACTGAATCTATAACCAATGGAACTAGGGTAGCCCTAACCTTTCTTGCACGCCAACAGACCAAGATGTGAAATGCCATCTATCAAAATAGATTAGCCCTAGACTACTGACTGGCTGCAGAAGGAGGGGTATGTGAGAAGTTTAATTTTGATAACTGCTGCATACAAATAAATAACCATGATCTGGCAGCAGAAGACCTTGTAAAATGCAGAAAGTTGCCTATGTCCCACGTACAAACCTGGAATGGGTGGAACCCACAGAGCCTATTGGGAGGGTAGTTCTCGCCTTTAAAGGGCTCAAGACCCTAGTGGGTGGGATCCTATTTTATTTGAAATTTACTTAATCATTCCATGCCTCCTCCCACTAGCAATCAGGGCCATATGAACTGCCATCAAAATAATCAATTGAAAAGGGTACCAACAATCCAAATCAATACCAGAAGAGCATTCCTTACGCAATATTTAGATGATGCCCCTGGGAAATGTCCCAAAGGTCATCAAAGGGGGGAATGAACAGGAAAAGGTACAAACATTCACTGTCCTCCGCCCAGGAGTCAAGCTAAAATGTTAATCAGTTTACTGAGTAGAACTAATCCTCTGGTTTCCTTCATATCTTCAAACAGGTCCACAACCTAACCCCTCCCTGATTCTGATCCCATATAAGTCTACACTGCCCGGCATCTGGCACTCCGAATCTGGAGAAGCTAGCTCCTCTGAGCCAGCCAGAAAAAATCTGAAACCCTTGCTAAAAAAAAAAAAAAAACCAAGCCAATTTTCAAAATTACTAAAGGAGTCCTTTAGACTGAGAACCAACAGCAGACAACAACCAGAGAGTGACATACACAACAACACTACCTGCAATTCAGGTATATGGACGTATCCAAAGGAGAACAAAACTACAGGACTGAAAATAGGGAAGCAGAGCTGTCAATCTATGACCAGGACAACTACAAAATGAAGGGAGAGAAAGTATAGTTACAAAGCTGTAAGTGTCAAGAATGTGAGGTAGGTTTCAAGATAAAACAGACTATTTTAAAATGGAGATGAAATTAATAAGTTCCAGGATAACCACAAATAAAATTAATAGACTACCACATCAAATCAAGAAAAGGAAATTCCATGAAGATTTTATAAACATTAAAACTATAAAAAACTTGACAAGAAAAAAAGAAATCAACACAGGAAAGCATACAGAACAAAGAAACCAGCAGCACAGCAAAAAAAAAAAAAAACCAAAAACCCACAGCAAAATGATCGCAATCAATTCATATCTACCAATAATTATGCAGAACATCAATGGATTAAATGAACTGTCAAGAGACAGAGTAGCAAAATCAAAACAGGATCCTTAAATGGACACTGTCTAAAAGAGACACATCTTACACACAAAAACAAACATAGATTAAAGGATGAAAAAAATATATCACCCTAATAACAATCAAAAACAAGGATTAGCAATATTAATCTCTGATAAAATAAACTTTAAAGTAAAAAGAAACAAAGAAGGACACTATCTCATGATTAAAGGGTCAACTGAACATCAGGACATAGCTATAATAAGTATCTATCCTCCCAAAGAAAGCCTCAAAACACATAAATCAAAGTCTAGGAGACCTGAAGAAAGAAACAGACGACTCTACAAAATAGTGGTGGTTCCTACTCATAACATAGCGTTTCTGTGGACATAAATATTTACACGAGCAGAAAGCCACATCTTTCTCCTGCAGAACAGCCAGTAGTTTCAAACTGCTGACCTTGAGTTTTAGCAGTCCAACTTGTATCCACTAGTTGTTGTTGTTGCTGTTATGTGCCGTGGAGTCAGTTCTGACGGAAATTTTAATATATCACTTTCAGAAAAGGGCAGAAGCAGAAAAAAACTCAACAAAGACAGAAAGAACTAAACAACAAAATCAACTTGACCTCAGATTTGTACAGCATACTTAACCCAACAGCACAACACTCTTTCCAGACCTTAAATGAAAATAACCAACATATTTAATAGTCAAGTTACCAAAACCAAATTGGAAGAAAGAATTCTGAGAACAGCTCAGAAAAAAAGAAAAGTTACTACAAAGGAGAACCAATTAAGACTTAGCTCTGATTTCTCAGCAGAAACCATTCAGGCAATGGGATGACATATGTAAAACTATTGAAAAAAAAAATGCCAGCCAAGAATCATAAACCCAGCAAAGTTGTCCCTCAAATGTGAGAGTGAAATCAGGTCATTTCCAGATTTAAAATAATTAAAGGAACTTGTCATAACCAGACCAACTTTATAAAAATCACTAAAGGGTATTCTTTGGACTGAGAACCAATAATAGCAGACAACAACCTGAGACTACCAAACATGACAACACCACCCTAAACTCAACTGAGGTATGTTGTTGCTGTTAAATGACATGGAGTCAGTTCCAACTCATAGTGATTCTGTGTAGGATTTCCAAGATGCGGCTGGTGAATTTGAACTGCCAACCTTGTGGTTTAAACTGATCTTGAGGTCTAGTGCTCTTTTCTACAGCACCACACCAGGACTCGATCCTAATATAGAATTATTTAAAGTAAAACAAACCTAGAAGACTTAAAATAGGGAACCAGATACCAGTTTATAATTAAATCAACTAAGAAGCAAAAACATCCTTTAATATGCTGTCTACAAGAGGCATTTCAAAAAGATGGAAACAGCCTAAAAGCCCAACAACAGAAGGATGGTTAAACAAACATTGATACACACAATGGAATACGAGCCTACACTGAAGAATAACAATGAATCTGCAAAACCCCTCACAATATGGATGAACCTGCAGGACATCATGCTAAGTGAAATTAACCAATCAAAAAAGGATAAATATTGTATGAGAAAATGTAGTAAGAATAGGTTTTCTTAATAAAAGAAGCAAGGAAGAGCAAAAAATTTTTCACATGCTAGAGGCTACACACTTGTTAACATGGGCGACAGGGCAGGCAATGTACAATAAGAGGGAGGTTGGCAAATGAAAGACGTAGGCAGCAGGAGACATGAAGAATGCAAGCATTAAAGTGAACAGAGGTAAATACTGTTAATATGGAGGGTATTGCAATCATTGTAATAAAGCACAGTATATGATTTGCTAAACGTAAAACTAATGATCTGCTCTAGAAACCTTCATTCAATTCACAATAAAAAGTTTTTTTTTTAAAAGTAATAGTATTTTCCCACAAACTTTTTGTAGGATGTATATACATATATACATACATACGTACTGATTCAATGTAAGCAGTCCCCAGGCTACAACAGTTCTGTTGTTGTCTTTAAGTGTCATCAACTTGTGACTCATAGTCACCCTATACAGGGTTTCTGAGGAGCAGCTGAAGGGTTTGTACCATTGGCCTTGCAGTTAGTAGTCCAGAGTTCATCCTACAGCACCAGGACTCCTACTAATAAACAATTCATACTTGACCTTTAATATTATGTCAATTTGCACTAAATTGAACCCACTTCTACTTGCAACAAATGTGTCATCACAATAACCTTCACATGTTACAAATGAAGCTTTTAAATCACTGAAAAAGCTCTGAGGCTTTTCTGGCACCAAGGAATACGAGTCTTATGTTCCTATGTGACTTACCAACAAATTTTATTTAAAGACATACTTAGTAACAGTCCTCATTTGTAACCCAATGATAGCCTGTATACACTTAACCATTTTTACTGATTAACAATAAAAACAAGCCGTTGAAAACTGACAGGAGCATAAAATATTATGACTAGAAGTTGGAAGAACTTACAATCTTAGGTTGCTGATTCACTTTTTTATCTTCTAGATCCTTGAATTTTGATCGAAAAGAAACCATTTTCTCCTGAAGTTCTGATGTACATAGTTCATACACATCCAACATAAGAGGAAATTTAACATCCTATAGATAAACCAAAATGAAAAAAATATATGTGAAAGGGCATATCAAGACAGTTAAGCAGCATTAATATCTATTATAGTTTTAAAATAATGCTTTTGACTTCCGGCAAGATGGTAAACTAGACAAACACACTACATGGACCCTCTACAACAAAGATACGAGAATCCAAATAAAACCGTCACAGATGAAAATCCTGGCACCCTGAACTTCAGAAGGAAAGTTACAGAGGTGGATGGAGGCTTGATGGAAGGAGAGGCTAAGGCGAGAAGGCTAGAGAGGGACACTAACAGGTGAATGGTTGGTCTGACTCAGCTCGACCATATTGTCAGCAGCTCTGGCAACAGGAGGCCTGGCAGAACAGATTCTCATGGGTGCCAGGAAAGGGGGGATTTCTTCTTTTTCCCCACATCCACCTCCAGCCCCAGACCCTGCTCTCCAGAGTTCAGAGCCACATGACTGGGAGCCACATCAGTGTGAGGTGAGGGCTGGCAAGAGCCATAATTAATTAAGGAATTAAAATGAATTAAATTGAGACATAATAATCGAGGAATTAAAATAAATAAATGAGACACGAAGAAACCTGCACATGAAGAATTCATTGTTTTTGCAGAGCAACAATGAATTATTTTCCTTGGATAGCAAAGCTATAAGGGAAGATAATATTTTATGCACACGCCCCTAGTTATTTTTTTCCTTTTGAATCATTTATTCATGATTTTATTAGTATCCCTTTACTTTAGATTTTGACTCTCCTACACTTCAGTAGATTTTTATTAAAAGTTAGAAGCCATATACTAGCTACATTTTATTCTACTTGTAATGTTAGGTAGTTTTAATACTTACATTAACAATGTTCTTAAGACTGCTAGGAGACAGGTTTTGTCAATTGAATTACTACCAGCTTAGGCTTAGTGATTATAAACATTCTTCCTTGTAGACTTAGTTTAAGGCAATAAAGAATCCCGAAAAGCAACTATGCCATAAATAAGGGCTGCAGGTACAAGAATTCCTAAAAACAATTAAGACTATAGATAAAGGCTATGGGTATATACAGATACTAAATAAAAAGTCTGACTTAGACGTTCTTAAATTAATGATCAGTAAAATAGAGAAGTTGTTTTTCATAGCCTCAGTTTCCCTGATAAATTAACAAGACTCAATAGATAGAGGTTAAGAAACATATGTGAAGGTTAACTTGCTTCTCAGAGAAAAGAATAGATTTATGTAGGAACAAATGTTTAACTAAAAGGTTTCAAGGCGCCAAAATGTCTCGTATGCCGTATGCCTTGAGATAATGTCTCTTTGCTGTAACTTTTCATCCCTGTTGTAAATCATGAAGAACGCACCCCAGACTTGATTGTATTTTGATGTCATTGATTACTATGAAAGCAATGTTTTTTGTAACGATATATAAGGGGGTTGTAAAGAAAGAATAGGAAGTAGAGAGAGAAGGGAGAAAGAGAAAAAGGAATATGAGGTAGGGAGGAGACTGAAAAGGAGTGCAGGAGTGAAAGAAGTAATGTAGAGAACAAGAAAAGAATGGAGGGAGGATAGAGGGAGTAATGTAGAGAAGGAGAAGGGGGAGTGGAGTAGTGAAAGAAGGTAGAGAAAGGAGACAGAAAAGAATGAAGGAAGAAGAGAAGAAGGATGGGGAATAAGAAGTAGGAAAAAAACATGTAAGACAGAAAGTAAGTAGAGGTGGGTAAAGGAGAAGGAGAAGGAATATGAAGAAGAAGGAATAAGAGGAAGGATAATAGAGCATGTAGGAAGAAAGGAGGAAAAGCAGGAGCAGGGGAAGGGAGAAAAGAAGCAGAAGAGATGAGCAGGAGAGAAGGGGAGTAAAGAATGAGCAGGACAGTAAAGAATGAGAGAAGAATAAAGCATGTAATAAGAAGATTTTTGAATTCATCATGAGTTATTGACTCCGTGTAATTCTTATTGCTGATGCCGCACTCGCCTTCGGAAAAAACCCTAGAAATAAATTTGCCGGGGCTGGCTCCAGGCAGAGGGCCAGGTGGGCTTGTCTGAAAACCTACAAAACTTGCAGAGCCATCAGACCAGCATTTAATCAGTCACCCTGCTCTCACTTTCCGTGTAATATGAAAAGACACTAAAGCCAGGTCCAACAAGGGCCCCAAGGAACTACTTCTGGACTGAGTGACCTAAATATAGATAACACCAAGGCCCATAGAGACTCCATCTATGTCAAGGAACTCAGATGTCACATCCATTCCACAACCACCTTGTGAGCTCCTTGAAGTGCAGGAGCCCACCAGAGAGTTTTCCCCACTGGCGCCAACAACTGCTTTATTTGAACAAATACAACAACTCTACAATACCCCCTGAGACAACAGAAAATTTTAGATCACAGAAGAAACAAAAGAGAATGGCTGAAACAAATGACCAGGATGCAGAGCCAGAAAATGTTTCAAGAAAAAAAGTTAATGGAACAAACTGAAAAAGAATGCAAAAGAATGACATTTTGGTACTTTCAACAGATTTGACAGGAAGAATGAGAAATGCAAGGGAAACACAAGAAAAACTTCACAAGAATTCAGGAAAACACTTTAGGAACAAACAGACAAAAATAAATACAAATTTGAAACAATACAAGACCTTCCATTAGAAATCCAGAT
Organism: Chrysochloris asiatica; assembly: GCF_000296735.1. Lineage (NCBI taxonomy): Eukaryota > Metazoa > Chordata > Mammalia > Afrosoricida > Chrysochloridae > Chrysochloris > Chrysochloris asiatica. Next base: position 8,407,609 of record NW_006408621.1, read on the forward strand.
GATTAATACTAAGATTTTTTTTTTTAAAAAAGAACAATATAATGAAAGGGCAAAGGAGTAGATGTGAAGTAATGGAAGCCCAAATTAGTGAACTTGAAGATAAATCTCTCACTACTAGTATGCTAGAAGAACAATCAAAGAAATAATGAAAAAAACCAAAGAAAGCTTAAGAGTTACGTAGGACACCATGAAAAGGAACAACTTACAGGTGATTAGAATTCCAGAACAGGAAGAGACAACAAAAAGTACAGAGACAATTGTCAAAGAGTTGTTGGAAGAAAACTTCCCTAACATTATGAAAGGCAAGAAGACAAGCATATAAGAAGCTGAACAAACCTCAAAAAGGATAGATCCCAACAGAAAATCCCCAAGACATATCACAATCACACTTTCCAAAACCAAAGAGAAGGAAAGAATTCTGAGAGCATCTCAGAAAATATGAAGAGTTACCTACAAAGAAAAACCAATAAAACTAAACTCTGATTTTCTGATTTCTCAGCAGAAATCATGTATGCAACAAGACAATGGGATGACATACATAAAATAACAAAATTGTCTAACAAGAATCATATAATCAGCAAAGCTGCCCCTGAAACACCACAGTGAAATTAGGGCATTTTCTGATAAACAAAAATTAAACGAATTTGTAATGATCAGACCAACTTTATAAAAAATGCTAAAGGGTGTTCTTTGGACTGAGAACCAACAACATCAGACAACAGCCTGAGATTACCATATATGAAAACATCACCCAGAACATAATCCACATATGCTGCTGATGGTAAGTGCTGCTGAGTGACTTCCAACTCACAGTGACCCTGTACAGGGTTTCCATGGAGCGTCAGGTTATTTTCAACCGCCAATTCAAACCACCTTTGTGGTCCAGTGCTTATCTTGCAGCACCCACCAGAAGTCAATCCATATATGTTGTTAAACTCCGTCAAGTCAGTTCTGACTTGCATTTAGTGACCATGTATAGTATTTCTGAGGAGTAGCTGCTGGGTTTGAACTGCTGACCTTGTGGTTCACAGTCCAGTGCTGATCCTATGGTGCCACACCAGGAATGCAATATATATATTGTTGTTGCTAAGTGCAGTTGAGTCAGTTCTGACCCACAGTGACCCTGTATAAGGTTTCTAAGGATTGGCTGGTGAGCTTGAACTGCCAACCTTATGGTTCAACGCAATTTTGTGTTCCAGGGTATTAACCCCCACCAGGAACCCATATATAGGAGTACTTAAAGTAAAACAAACCTGTAAGACTCAAAACAGAGAACCAGATATATCAATGTATAATGAAGTCAACTACAAAGCAAAAAGAGGGAATAATATACACATAAAACGTCCAATAACAAGGAACTGAAGTAGATTTCAAAATAAAATAGACTGTTTTAAGTAAGCAGGGGGGAAATAATTAATAAATTATAGGATAACCTCAAAGAAAAATAATACACCTGAGCATCGAAATAAGAAAAGAAAAAAAAATCAGGAAGATTTAGTAAAAAGTAACACAATGGAAATAAAAATGAAAAGAATGCCCACAAACAAAATGAACTCAGAATAGAAATTATGTCTAACAAAGAATCCAGTAGCACCACAAAAAAAAAAAAAAACCACACAGAAAAATGATCATCAATTCATACCTATCAGTAATAATAATGTAAAAAATTAAATGTCAAGAGACAGAGAGAACAGAATGGATAAATAAGAAAACATATTTCTTCAATATGCTGTCTACAGGATACCTATCAAAAAGATGAAGACAGCCTAAATGCCCATCAACTGAAGAAAGGTTCAACAAACTTTGGTACATACACACAATGGAATATATTAAATTTTGAAAAATAATGTTGAATCTGTGAGCCACTTTACAACATGGCTGAACCTGGAGAACATTATGCTGAGTTGAAATTACTCTATCACAAAAGGACACTGAATGAGACAAATAAAAAGTTTAAAATAAAGGTTTTCTTGATAAAAGAAACCATCTAGGATGGTTACAGGAGGAGGTGGTAGAAAAAGTATTAACGGATTAGAAGGTAGACACATGTTAACATGAGTGACAGGACAGGCAATATACAGTAAGTAGGAGGCTAGCAGAGGAAAGATGAAGATAGCAGGGAAGACAGGAAGGAATACAATAGCTAAAGTGAAGAGAGGTAAATACTGTTAACTGTTGGTACATGGAAGGGATTGCAACAATGTAATGATACAAAGTATATGATTTTTTTAATGTAACTGATGATCTGTTCTTTAAACCTTCACTCAATTCACAATAAAAAGTTGAAAACCAGTAAATGCTTTCATCATTCAAATCAAGTTCAAAATATTTCAGAGCTTATTTTCCAGAGTAAAACTGAGTAAGTAACCTGTTCTGACTCAGTTCTACCGCCTAGTCCTGAGTAGTGTTTGGGGTCTTAAAAACCTGCAAGCAGCTATCTAAGGCACAACAACTGGTCTCTATTTCCCTGGAGCAACACAGGAAGGCACAGGAGGAGGAAATGAAACGTGTTGCTAACTGCCTCAAGTAAAAATGGCCTCTTTCGCCATTAGACCAGAAATTGATGGTGCCCAGCTACCATTATTGAACATTTTGATCAAAGATTATATTAGATTAGAACATTTTGACCAAAAGGGAGGAAATGCAGTATAGAGTTTCAAATTCTCATGGACTGCAGACAGAGAATTTATACTAAGAGGAGAAACAACTCAGAAAAGGAGGGCCAGAATGCTTACCCAACTTGAAACATGTCATCAATGTCACTAAATGGTACATATACAAAGTGTTGTATTGGTATCTGTTTTGTTGTGTATATGCACAACAAAATAAATAAAATGAAACCAATTTTTTTAAATTGAATGTCTCATTTTCCTCCCAATTTGCTGAAAAAAAAGTGGACTTTTTTTTTTTTAATTTAATCTGGTTTTAACATTTGTAAACTATGAAATGTCAAAACACTGTTTTTTCATTAAATATTTTAAGTCATGATAATGGCTACAGAGGAGCTACTAAGATTCACATGACCGAAGAAGCATTTTTAAAAATATTAGCTCAATTGCTATAAAAATGAGGTATCCCCAAAACTGGTTATGAAATTGACTTATAACTGGGGTCACTTATGAATCCTGTATTTTTCTTATTTATAGAAATGATAATGATGTAATTAGATAACTAAGATTAACATACATTTAAAGTTAACCCTAGCACAGACCTTAAGGAGGTTTCAAAAAGTTCATGGAAAAATGCAATTACAAGATAATAGAAACATGTAACTGTCTTGTATAATTCTAAGCATATTTTTAAAATGTATTCTGAATTTCAGCTAAGAGACTATACACCTTCCCCAAGGATCAGAGACTATATAATAAAAATGTAGCAGTGTTCTAGCTAAAAAAAAAATACATAATATAAAATAAAGCTAAGTCACAACTTGACCAGAGATTGTAATACCATTATTTGGGGGCACTAGTAATTTAATTTTCTCTTTCTCCTGAAAAAAGTAACCATCTGAAACACAGTGTAATGTATTTCACTGGTCCCAAGACCTCCCCCTTTTCCCCCCACCCGTAGCCCCACCACTGAATCTCTGGAGTTGAGTGAGGATCTAGCCTGTTGTTGTTAATAAGTACCATGGAGTCGGTCCCAACTCATAGTGACCCTGCACAGAGTTTCCGAGGCTGTAAATCTTTACAGGAGCAGAAAGCCTCATCTTTCTCCTGCTGAACAGCTGGTAGTTATGAACTGCCGACCTTGGGGTTAGCAGCCCGCTTCGTAACCACTACGTTACCAGAGTGAGTGTGAAGTTACCACCACAATTCTTCACAAATCTGTTTAAAATAAAAATCCCAGGCCCCACTCAAGACTTAATCACATGCTTAACAAAAGCCATGCATGTGCATGATGAAATAAAACAAAATTAAAAGACAATAAATAATTACAATAGCATTTACTAGTTAACAACTACTTGGTTTATGTTAATAATTCCTATGAATAGCTTGAAGAAAGTTCAACTACCCCTAAGGGAATGACAAAATCTATTATAAGTTAGAGATAGCCTTCAAATTATAATAATTCATTATATACACTAAAGCTCACTACTAACCTTAAGAACTTTGGCATTCACAGATTCCTTCTCTTTATAAAAAAAACGGACCATCTGAATAGTCAAGTAAGCAGGTAGCCGGCTGATCTTGGACTTTTAAAAAAAAAAAAAAAAAGGGGGGAAAAATCTTATTAAATTCAAATACCATGCAGGTTTTTAATTCCTTGGTTACAGCAAAAGCAAAATTACATTAACTGAAAATACTTCAATGAAATGGAATTAGATTTTAAAAGAAAGCACACTGAGGACGGGGCGGGGGGGGGGTATACCCTTTCGCTAGGGTATGATGCATGGACGGGATGGTAACCAAGGCAATGAAACGATGTACGACAGAATGAATGTAAAACTAATGTTTCCCCATGTAAACTATCACTCAATACACAATAAAACATTTATTAAAAAATAAACAAACAACATCTACATAAGGTTTCTTTATGGGAGCAGACAGCTTCATCACTTCATCATGTTTCTCCAGAGGAGTGGATAGTGGATTTGAACTGCCAGTCTTGTGGTTAGAAGTCAACACCTAACCCACAGCACCACCAGGGGAAAAAAAAAAGAAAGCACACAACTTACAGATTTGATGTACAAAGCATTTCTTTGCAATGTAGGAGACTGTTTGGTGATTTCTTCCTGAAGTCGCTATAAAAGAAGGTAACAGAAGACCAAACGTTAGTTTCAGAACACTTTATTCTACAAAATTAAATCAGAGTTGTAGTTCTCTAAAAATTTCGCCACTAATGTGTTTACTTTACAAAATATACGAGAATGAGTCAAAACTCATCTGCACTCAGGTTATATTAAAACACCTATCCACATCCACAGCTGATGACAACACTGGGCATGTGCGTGAAATGAGTCTATCAAAGAGATGAGAGACAGTGTATTATGTTTCAAATCATTTGCAAATCAGCCAGGTTTTGCCGATGAAATAATCCACAAAAGATTTGGGTTTTGAAAAAATTTGTGTGAAACGGGTACCAAAACAACTCATAAAACAGTATAAACAGAAACGTTTGGACATGTGCAAATAAAATCTGGACTGATACTCAAAGGAAGGTTAAGAGTTTCTTTAAAAAGTCATTACTGGTGATGAGACATGGATTCATCACTTTGAGCCTGAAAGTAAACAGCAGAGTATGGAATGGAAACATCCTCAATTGCTGACTAAGAAAACATTCAAAAGTCAACCATCAGAATAAAGCATCCAGCTGATATGAAATAAGGGGAGACACACAAGAAGGCCCAAACTTGCAAATAGTGCCCACTTGACCTAGTTTCCACATCTGGATGATCAGAACTCGACAAGAGGAAGATAAAAAATTTTTGATAAAGGAAACAAGTGTAAATTGCTACAATTTGATGAATTTGACCTATATTATGGATGTTGTTGTTGTTGTTAAGTGCCATCGAGTCGGTTCCAACCCATAGCGACCCTGTACAGGGTTTCTGAGGGTGTAAATCCTTACGGGAGTAGAAAGCCTCATCTTTCTCCCGCGGAGCAGCTGGTAGTTTCGAACCACTGACCTTAAGGTTCGCAGCCCGATTCGTAACCACTACACTACCAGAGCTCCTTATATTATTATGGATGTAGTAGCTCAAAATACCAGCTGAGAGGAAAGGAGTCTTCACATCACATGAAGAGCAACAGCCTAAACTTTGATTAAATGCAGAAGACTGCTATCCAAAGGCATTGTAATCTTGTATGACAATGCAAGTCCACACACCTCTGCCCACACTGTTGACATGCTTCAAAAGCTTCATTTTGAGGTGTTTAAGTATCCTCCCTATAGTCCTGATTTTGCTCCATCAGATTCTCACCAGTTTGGTCCCCTGAAAGCAGACCTTCAAGAACGAAAGTTCACCTCGAAAATTCACCTCTGATGATGAAGTGAAGACAGTGGTGCATTCGTGGCTCGCAGCTTAGCCTAAGACATTTTTTAATACAGTAATATGAAAGCTTGTTGACAAATGGAGAAAGTATACTGAAAATCAAAGGAGATTATGTCGAAAAATGATATATTTGTGTTTTCTAAAAGTTAATTTAAATAAATTCTACAGCCCGAGTGTGGATAATTTTTGACTCACCCTCGTCTAATAAGTTAAAATTATGTACTGGTTTTTGTTGTTTTTACTGTTAAGGTATACATTATAAGCTATTACAACAAACACATGGTTCACCTAAGCAAAGAAACGGAAATTTTAAGAAAAAAATAAAAAATGTCAGAACCCACTTAACCTAGCTTCGATGGCTTGACGATTAGAACTCAACTAGAGGAAGATTTAAAAAAAAAATTTTTTTTTTGATAAAGGAAAACAAATATAAATTGCGACAATTTGATGAACTTGACCTATACTTATGGATACAGTAGCTCAAAATATCAAGAGAGAAGTGAAGGAGTCTTCATATCCAAGATCATCCCTATCCCCTCTGTATACAGGTTGATACAGACAGGCAACTTAGACATTGGCTACCTAAAATGGGGGAGTCCTGGTGTGGCACTGTGGGTGAATGTGCCAGACTGCAAAGCTGTTTGAACTGCAAGGTTGGTAGTTCAAGCTCACCAGCTGCTCCTGGGAAACCCTATACAGGGTTGCTACAGGTGGGAACCAACTCGACGGCACTTTACAACAACAACCTAAAATAGGAGGAGCTAAAAGGCATGAGGTGACTCACAAGTTTTCAAAAGGGAGTTTAGTTTCAGAGTGTGCAGGAGTCGGTAAAATCCCACTGAATAGTTTTTATCTTGCCTAGATGGGTCTGGTGAAAGAAAATGAGAATAAGATTCTTATGATTCAATAGTGAGTAACTGTTATCATGACTAATTGCGATTGTCACAACTGTAAAGGTAAAAGTTTTCTAACAAAAAGAGGGGAGTAATTAATCTTACACACTCCAGGAACAGAGAACCCTATGACCATCAAGGTAGAAGTGCACAAGCGGATGTAGGACCCTATCCAGAGAAGCAGTGACACCAGAGATGGAGACAGAGATGAGGGCATGGAGAGAGAGAGCAGCTGAGGACCCTAGACTAATGGAAAGAAAAAGGCTGTGTGCTGGAGGCCAGGAGGCAGGCTTACATAATGTGTCCTTTGGTTGTTTAAATGATTATATATTCCTGAGTGTTTTTGTGTATATCCCCCTGTCAAAAAAATAAAAAGAAGAAATAGAAGCAAATACTATTTAATGATGATGAACAGAGGAGACTGTAATTACTGCAATGAAACAATGAATGTAAAACTGATGTTCTCCCTTGTAAACTATTACTCAATTCACAATAAAAACTGAAAAGGGAAAAAAAAAAAAATGTTTTTTTTCTCCCAAACAGAAATAAATAAGAGAAAAGGACACTATTTGTAATATTAATGTAAGTCCTGATGTGCCACTGTGGGTTAATGTGCCAGACTGCGAAGCCATTTGAACTGCAAGGTCAGCAGTTCAAGCTCACCACCTGCTCCTCAGAAACCCTATATAGGGTCGCTATGGGTCAGAACCGACTTGACAGCACTTAACAACAATATAATTTTGTAAAGCCACCAAAAAATATGCATGTGGTTACACAAATATGTATGCAGGCATATATGAATATATGGGTACATATGTGCACATTGCTAGATGTATCTATAGATACAAGTATGTACGTGAATGTATGTGTGTGCATGCAAGTATATTCATATATATAATAAAACACATACGATACACAAGCTGACACTTTTAGATATAGCTAAACACGTCTAAATGTTGTTTTTCTGGGTTTGAAGGCTTAAGACCATAGTCTGGTGTCATAACCCAGTTAATTGGCATAATATAGTTCATAAAATGTATGTTCTACAACCCAGTGTGGTGAGTAGTAGCTGGAGCCTTAAAAACTTATGAATGACCATCTACGGTACAGAAATTGGTCTCTACTCATGTGGAGCAAAAGAGAAAGAAGCAAGCCAAAGAGAAGAAAGTAGACTATAGAAATAATAGTCGACACAAACCAAGGCCTCAACTACCAAAATACCCTAAGAACTATATGGTGCCCATGTACCACTGCCTATAGGTAGATCCTGATAGAAGTGGGGAGGGGGCCGCGATGTGGACCAGAAATCATATTGTTAAAATACAGACTCATGGGCAGGTTGAGCCTAGAGGGTGCCCTGAGACTACCATCAGGAGATACTCGTTAAACTTTGAGACTACAACCCGGAGATACTCTTTAAACTTTAAATCTAAATTACCCTTTAAGGTCACCTTTTAGATAAATAATGTATTGAATTGAGAACAATTGTTATCAGGACTAATGGCGATTGTCACAACTATAAATGTAAAAGAGCTGTAACTAAAAGAGGGGAACAGTTAATCTGTCATTTCAAGAACAGAGGACACTGGGACCATGAAGAGGGAAGAGCATGAGAGGAGCGAAGGATTCTAACCAGAAAAGCGGCAACAACAGAGATGGTGGCAGAGGCAATGGCATAGAGACAGAACAGAAGAAAACTAATAGGCTCAAGGCAGAAGGCTGGCTTGCAAAGTGTGCCCTCTGGACATTTAAATGACAAATACATTCAATGTGATATGTATACAAAAAAAAAAAAAAAAAACAACAAAAAACTTAATAGAGGTAAATACTGTTAATTGATGGTGCATAGTGGGGATTATAATCATTGCAATGACTTTTTGAATGTAAAACTGATGTTCTGCCCCTACAAACCTTCACTCACTCAATTCACAGTAAAAGCTTAAAAAAAAAAAAAAAAAATTGAAAAGAAAGAAAACACTAGAAACATCGAAACAGAAATGAAGAATGCCTTTGATGGACTTATCAAATGAAAGAGCCAACAAGAAAATCATCGGAGAGCTTGAAAATAGATCAAAATGAAATATAATGGAGGAGAGTAACTGAAAATTATGGGACAATTATAAAAACGTAACATATATCTAAAAGGAAAGCAAAGAAGAGGAAAAGAAATGCAACACAAATATTTGAACTAATAATGGCTGAGAATTTTTCAAAATTATTGACAGACACCAAACCACTGATCAAGGAAGCTAAAAGACCACCAAGCAGGACAAATATCAGAAAACAAACTACATCTAGGCATATCATGGGTCTCTACTGTGGTGCACTGGACTGAAACGTTGGCAGTTCAAACCCACTAGCCTCTCAGAAACTCTGTATGTAGGTGGTCCACTAGGAGTTGGAACAAACTCTACAGTACACAACAGCAACAGAAACAGGCATAACATATTGAAACTGCAAAAAAAAAAAAATCAAAGGCAGACAAAATACTGAAAGAAGTCAAAGGATACAGGGGAGGGGAAAAAAGGATAAGAATTAAATCAGACTTCTCTTCAGAAACTATGTAAACAAGAAAATACAATGAAATATTTAAAGTATTGAAAAAATAATCCTACCAGAAGGCAGGGCCACAGCCAGGCTGATACAGCGCTAAAGTCATGGAGTGGAGCTACTTGTGGAAAAAGTAGTGTGACAGCCTTTTCACTTTTATTTCCTCCTCTCCTCTGTCACACCCTCTCTGTGCAGTCCGGGTATCTTCAGGCAGGTGGGAGGGCACCCCTAAAAGGGTTCAGCATTGTGCCCACAGGGTACAATTTTCCCACAGTGCAAAGAGGAAATCCCTGAAAGCCCTAGCGGTCCCACAAACTAATCGTTGACTGCTTAATATGACATCCAACTCTGGGACTCAGCTCTAAAGTTGACCCTTTTACCTGGGCCAGAGAAGCCTTTCTTCCTGCATTACCTAACAAGAGATGGCAGGTCTGGCCATACAGCCAAACTGTGTTTACACCTTGTAAAACCCCAACATAAAAGGCACAAGCCAACACCAGTCATTTTGAGAATTATGCTGTGCATACACACATACGTAACTGACCATCGGAGATAAAAATAGCAAACAATCTTTCTTCTATTGTTCATTTCTCAATATCTATCTGCACACCTCCACGGTGGTGACTAGAGGAGGGGCCTGAGCAAATGGATACTCCCACCCACCGCTGAAGGTTTCTACTGTACATGCACACTGACCCGCACAGCAAAAGCTACTGGACAGGCTGCTAAGATTTGTTTTTGTGCGTTAGTTTTGGTCTATGCTTTCATTTTACTTTGCTTCTGTTTTTGGTGCATTTAGTCTTACTTTTTTCCTTGGGGGTGGAGCTTTCTCTACCTACATTACTCAAGAAAACACAGCAATGATTGTGAGGGTTGAAATTTAAAGGTAGACGTTTTTTAGCAAGGAAGGGAGTGATTAATTCTCCAGTCTAGGAGCGGAGGTCTCTAGGACCATCAACGGAGAAGAGCCGAGAGCGGGATCCTACCCAGAGAAGCAGCGTTGCCTGAGATAGAAGCAGAGACGATGACGTGGAGTGATGAAACAGCTGGAGACTTTGTGCTGAAGGGAGTAGGGGGGAGTGTTAGGGGCGGGTTTACAGGGTATACCCTTTGGTAGGTTGATGATGCATGGAGGGGACTGGAACCATGGCAATGAAACGATATACAGTGGAATGAATGTAAAACTAAAGTTCTCTCATGTAAACGATCATATAATTCACAATAAAACATTAAAATAAGAAAACACAGCAATCGTGGCCATATAGCCAAGCTAAAAGGATGCCCCATAATATCCCACCATCCAGACAGGACCCAACATAAGCTGTTAGACATTATACAGATATCAAACACTTGCTAAGATAGCTTGCAATTGAGTAGTAACAGACATGAAAAAGG
>NW_006408621.1:8419996-8425908 GCF_000296735.1 Chrysochloris asiatica
GATAATAATCAATGTAATGAAACAAGCTATATGAATGGTTGAATGTGAAGCTGATGATGTGCCCTGTAAACTTTCACTCAATCCAAAATAAAAACATTAAACAAAAAAAAGAAAGAAACACTCAGTAAGCTTAATAACACAGCAACACACATCTCCTTAATCACTGAAAACACATCTAACTATTGAAAATATCCAAGAAAAAATAGGAAAAGATCACAGCACATGTCCAGAAACAGAAAACAGTATGAACTGGAGGCAGACATAGACTTCCCATTAGAAGAGCAGGCTTTGCATCTGCCTGAGAAGGAATTCAGAAGAATGATATGGAGACACATCCAAATACTTCACAGAGGGGTGGAGGAAAATAAACAAGTCAGGAAAGTGCAACAGGAGCAATCAAAAGAGATAGATATAGCATTGCAAACAAATGAAAACCTGGAAAAAGAGGTCCATATGATTAAAAATATCAGAAATGGACAATACACTGAAAGGGAAAAGAAGGAGAATTGAAGAGACCAAAGCCAGAATCAGCGAGCTGGAAAACAAATCTCTCAATACTGCTAAAATAGACGAGCAAGCAGAAAAAAAGGATAAAAAAATCTGAAGAGAGTCTAAGATTCAAATTGGATAACATGAAGACGAGTAACTCAAGAATTATTGGCATTCCGGAACAGGAAGAATCACAGAAGTCCACAGAGGAAATAGTTGAGGATCTTCTGAAAGAAAATCACCCTAACATCTTGAAGAATGAAAAGATAACCATTCAAGAAGCTGAGCGAACCCCTGGGAAGGTAGACTCCAAAAGAAAATCACCAAAACATATCATTATCAAGCTCTCCAAAATCAAAGACAAGGAGAGAATCATAAAAGCAGCCAGGGAAAAGAGAAGTGCTATTAACAAAGGCAAGCAAATCAGATTAAGCTCTGATCTTTCAGCAGAAACCATTCAGGCAAGCAGGCAATGGGGATATATAAAACCCTAAAAGAAAAAAACTGCCAACAAAGAATCATATACCCAGCAAAGCTGTCAATCAAATACAATGTTACAATCAAACATTCTAGGATAAACAGAAACTAAGAGACTTTGCCAAAGCCAACCCAACACTTCAAGACATCCTAAAGGGAGTTCTGTGGACTGAAAACCAACAAGAACAGACAACATGCAGAGATTGACAGACGTGGCAACACCATACACAACTCAGTCAACAGCAGAGTCCAGAACAGAACAAAATTACAACAATGAATTCAGAGAGCCTAGGGGGACAAAGATCAAAATAATAACAATGTCAAAGAAAGGAAAAATATAGGAGCAGAGATCCAGGTGGTAAGGCGGTCGGGTATATAACAGGATACAATAGACTGTCTTAAAGAGATGGAAAAGTCAGTAGGCTATAGGGTAACCTCAAAGAAAATTAATACTTTACAACGTATCATAAAAATGACGATCCAAGTAGAACAAGGAAACATAAAAACTAAGAAACTGACCAAAAAAAGCACAAAAAACATGAACTCAGCATAAGAAGGCATGCAGAACAAAGGAAAAGTACCACAAAAATACTAACGTAATTCATACCTATCGATAATTACACTGAATGTCAATAGATTAAATGCACCAGTGAAGAGACAGATTGTGGCAGAATGGATAAGAAAACAAGAGCCTTCAATATGCTGACAAGAGACACACCTTAGAGAGGCGGGGCTTGGTGGTGGCTAGGGTAAAAGTGCAGTGAGGCTCCCCGTCAGCCATACCACAGAATACCAGGCAAAGCCGATTCAAGGCAGAGGTCCAAAATTCGGAATTACATAGGTAGGAATATTTTAAAAGTTTGAAGACTTATAGCTAGTGGAACTTGACGCAGAAGTAAGAAATCACATACTTTTGAATCTGCTGGGCTCAGCGGCCCAGAGCCAACAACTTGGGCGAGACCAAACAGCAAGACTGTAGGAGGCCATCAAGAATGTAACCTAAATGCCACCTTGTGACTAGAATTGGGATAGGTTTTACTTGATTATAAATGAATCTGTTTCTGAGAAAAGGGAACTTAATTCGTGCCAAAACCGCGTGATTCAGTGTTGCTATAACAATGCTATACTTATGTAATCATATCCTGGTGGGTATTCATATCCCTGTTACTATAGAAAACACTGTAATTACGCAGAATAATAATGACCTAATGCTAAAAGTTCTATATAAACCATGTTGCTACAATAAACTTGGTCATTGGTCATCAGCCTTTGGCCCTTGCCTGATTTCAATACTCACCTCTCCTTTGTGTAACCCACGCAGTGGTCTGAGCTGGACTCAGACCACAATACAAGACCAAGCGGTGGGGTGGGGGGGTAGGAGGGGAAAGTGGGGGGCAGAAGACACACAGAAAAGGCAGCGGAAACCTCAGCGCAAAGGTGGACAATACACTGTGTTGGTTTTGCTTTGTTGTGATTTTCTTTTTCTTTTTTTTTTGGTATCTGTTCATTGGCACCGCACTGTTTGCGCACCTTAATTCTGGTGACTAGAGGGGATGCCTGAGTAAGTGGATACCCCCTACCCTCACCACTGGTGGGTTCTTCTGCCACACATGCTCACAGATACTCTCAGCCCAAGAGCCGGCCCTGAACTGTTGTGTTTTTTAAAAATACAGCAAAAGCCAGAACAAGGGGTTTGGAGAGGGAAAGAGAGTTTAAAAACAAAACAGCCCGAAAATTAAATTAATTCCTGAGGTATTGCATAACCATCAGTGTGGCATCTTGAAATCTATCAGACAGCTTTGAAAGCAAGAAGCTGAAAGAGGGCAGCATTAAATTCACACTCATAGTATCATATTTGATTTTTTTTTTTTCCCTCTTGTCTCCTTTCTCTCCCTTTTCTGCGATTATAGACTACATACAGTATTCTCTTTAGTTTTTGTTGTTTTTTTTCTGCTGTTGCTGTTTTGCTGTTTTATGCTCCCCCTTCTACCTTTGGGGGACTCTTTCCCTATATTATCCAAGAAGAGACAGCAACTGCTGCCATATAAAGTTACAATCACACTCTATAAAACACCAACCCCCAAATAAGAAACAATACCAATTGCCATATGTCAGGGAGGCAGACAACACCTGTGAAAGTTACTCTGAGTTAAGCAGCAAGAAGAGTAAAAAGGGAAGCCCACATCCTGATCACAGCTACCTGGAAGCAATCAAAAAGCATAAAAAATACCAAAACACATAATAAATTAACAAATCTTTATAGCAAGGATCATTCCCACCCCCCTCCATACACAGAGTAGACAGGGATGGGCAACTTGGACATTGGCTACCCAAAAGGGGAGGTCTACAAAGGCACGAAGTGACTGGCTTACAAGCTTTGAAGAGGGAACTTAGATCCAAAGGGCGTGGAGGAAGGTAGAATCTCCAGAGTAGTGTCTAATCTACCTGAGCAGGGCTGATGAAAGGAGATGCGGCCAGGTCTCCTGTGATACAATAGTGAATAATTGTTATCAGGACTGATTGTGAAGGTTGGAAATGTAAAGGTAGACATTTTATAGCAAAAGGAAGGGAGTGACTGAATTTGCAGTCTAGGAGCGGAGGTCTCTGGGACCATCAAGGGAGAAGAGCGGAGAGCAGGACCCTACCCAAAGCAGCAGTGACGCCAGAGATGGAAGAAGAGATGATGACAAGGAGAGATGAAGCGGCTGGGGACTTAAGACCCAGAGAGGGAGAGGGGCTGTGTGCTGACGACCAGGGGAGGGGGCAGGCTTGCAGGGTACACCCTTTGGTTGGTTGATGATGCATGGAGGGGATTGTAACCATGGCAATATAATGATATACTAGAGGATGAATATAAAGCTAATATGCTCCGATGTAAACTATCGCATAATTCGCAATAAAGCATTTAAAAAAAGAGAGAGACAAACCTTACACACAAAGACAAAAACAGACTAAATGTTAAAGGATGGAAAAATATATACCAAGCTAATTTCATAAAAAAAGAGCAGGAGTGGCAATACTAATCGCTGATAAAATAAACTTTAAGGCAAAAACCAACATAAGAGATAAAGAAGGAAACTATCTCATGATCAAAGGGTCAATTGAGCAAGAGGACACATCCATAAGAAATTATCTACGCTCCTCATGAAAGAGCATCAAGATATATAAAGCAAACCCTACTAGAATTGAAGAAAGACATAGACAAACAAATCTAGAATTATAGTGGGAGATTTTAATACGCCACTTTCAAAAAAGGACAGAAGTAGAAAGAAACTCAACAAAGACACAGAGGAACTGAACAGCAAAATCAACCAACTTGACCTCATTGATGTGTACAGAGCATTCAATACACATGCTTTTCCAGTGCACATGGAACATTCTCCAGAATTGACCATGTGTTACGTCACAAAGCAAGCCTCCATAAATTTATAAACATCAAAATACTACAAAGCATCTTTTCAGACTGCAATGCTATAAAGCTCAGAAATCAACAATAGGAAGACTAAGGAAAATAAAGTCAAATACATGGAAATTGAGTAACACCCTGCTGAAAAGCGACTAGGTAGTAGAAGAAATTAAATGTGAACTCACAAAGTTCCTAGAAACAAATGAGAATGAAAACACAACATATCAGAATCTTGGGGACACAGCGAAAGTGGTGCTAAGAGGAAAATTTATTGCAATAAAAACACACATCCAAAAAGAAAAAAGAACCAAAATTAACACATTAACACAGCGCCTCCAACAATAAGAAACAGACCAACAGAGGGAACCTAGTCACAGAAAGAAAAGAAACAATAAAGATTAGAGCAGAAAGAAGCGAGAAAACAGGAAAACTACAGAAAGAATCAACAAGAAAAGAAGCCTGGATCTTTGAAAGGATTAATAAAATTGACAAACAATTAGTAAACCTAACAAAAGAGGGAGAAGACACAAATAACACGCATTAGAAACCAGACGGCGATGTCACAACGGAATCAAAGGATAGTAACAGAATACTAAGAGGTGTACTCCATCCAATGCAGTAGCACAAACAAGGGAATAAATCTTTGCAGCGAGGATCATACCCACCCCCTTGATACACAGGGTTGACAGGGATGGGCAACTTGGGCATTGGCTATCCAAAATGGGGGGCTAAAAGGCAACAAGTGACTCACTTACAAGCTTTCAAGAGGGAGCCTAGATCCAGAGGGAACGGAGGAATGTACAATCTCTACTGAGTAGTATCCAATCTGTCTGGGTGGGGCTGATGAAAGGAGATGGTGATGGCACTCAAGTGGCACAATAGTGAATAACTGCTATTAATACTGACTGCGAGGGCTGGAAATGTAAAGGTAGACGTTTTGTGGCAAAAGGAAAGGAGTGGTTGTCTTTGCAGTTCAGGAGCAGAGGTCCCAGGGACCCATCAAGGGAGAAGAGTGGAACGCACGGGACTCTACCCAGAGAAGCAGTGATGCCAGAGATGGAGGCAGAGATGATGAAGTGCAGAGATGGAACGGATGAGGACTCTAGACCCACAGAGGGAGAGGGGCTGTGTGCTGACAACCAGGGGGAAGACCTGCATGGTATACCCATTGGTTGTTTGATGATGCATGGAGGGGATTATAACCATGGTACTGAAATGATATATGACAGGATGAATGTAAAGCTAATGTTCTCCCATGTAAACTATCACATAATTCACAATAAAACATTAAAAAAAAAAAGAGTTGTACTCCAACAAATTTGAAAATACAGAAAAGATACATTTTTTGAAAAACACAACCTACATAAACTTACAAGGAATGAAGCAGAAAACTTGAACAGACCCATCACAAAAGAAGAAATCGATTAAGTCATCAAAAAACCTTAGAGCAGGTGGTGGGCCGGCAACGTCTGGCGCCATGGGGTCCCCAGCTGATCTCCTCCCTCCCTGCCTTCCTCGGATGGCGGCTGTTTATGCTGGA
>NW_006408621.1:8440290-8458333 GCF_000296735.1 Chrysochloris asiatica
GTGTGTTTTTTAAAAAAAGCTAAAGTGGATAAAGAGAAATACTTTTAACTGATGGTATATGGAGGGGATTATAATCAATGTAATGAAACAAGTTATATGACTTGTTGAATGTGAAACTGATGATGTGCCCTGTAAACTTTCACTCAATCCACAATAAAAACCTTAAATTAACAAAAAAAAAAGTAAAGCAGACTATAGACGTCTGTGAACCCGGGTGGAGAACTGGTTGCCCAGCAGTGTGGCAAGACCTGGGGACTCTAGGGCCCAGAGTCAGTGACAGCCACAGAGGACTAGAGTGGCCATTGCAGCATCCAGCTGATAAGAAGAGAGGGCATGTGCACAAGAACACCCATACGTGCAGATAGTACCCACTTGACCTGGCTTCAATGACTGGATGATCAGACCTCAACCAGAAGAAAAAGAGGATAAAAAAAGTAATCTGATACAATTTGATTAACTTGACCTACACCTATGGATGCAGCTCAAAAGAGGGAACAAATCCTTACAGCAAGGATCAATCCCACCCCCTCCATACAGAGGAGACAGGGATGGGCAACTTGGGCATTGGCTACCCAAAATAGTGACTGGGTTACAAGCTTTCAAGAGGGAACCTAGATTCAGAGAGCATGGAGGAAGGCAGAATCTCCACTGAATAGTATACAATCTGTCTAGGCGGGGCTGATGAAATGAAATGTGGATGGGTCTCTTGTGATACAATAGTGAATAATTGTTATCAGGACAGATTGTGAGGGCTGGAAATGTAAAGGTAGACGTTTTGTAGCAAAAAGGGGAGTGATTAACTTTTCAGTCTAGGAGCTGAGGTCCCTGGGACCATCAAGGGAGAAGAGTGGAGAGCGGCACCCTACCCAGAGAAGCAGTGATGCCTGAGATGGAGGCAGAGAAGATGATGTGAAGAGATGGAGCAGCTGGGGACTTCAGACCCAGAGACAGAGAAGGGGCTGTGTGCTGACGAATGGGGGGCAGGCTTGTAGTGTATACCCATTGGTTAGTTGATGATTCATGGAGGGGATTGTAACCATAGCAATGAAACGATATACGATAAGATGAATGAAAAACTAATGTTCTCCCATGTAAACTATCACATAATTCACAATAAAACATTAAAAAAAAAAAAAAAATTAAAGGAGACCAGAAAACCCATTCAGGGAGAAGTTCTTCTACGCCATCCTTTAAATCTTCATGAGGAACCCGCAGAGCCTCAGACCTCCTGGGACACTGATGTAGAGTTTTTAGCAAAGTGGGTGCCGTTCTAGTCCACAATATTTAAAGCAAGGGACGAGAACCATCCTGAAAGTTCTAGGCTCCGCATGTTTAAAGAACCAACCCCTTTACAAGAATGAAAAGGACCCTCATCATGAACTAAGAGATCTGATATCTGCAGAACTATCTGGAGGGAGAATATGTAAAGATAAAATTGGAGTCACTTCCTTTCTGCTACCCCCCGAAAACCTAATGTTTCTGCTTCATACTTAAAAAAATGAAAATTAAAATAGACAGCTGTACTAAGCTAAGACATGTATGACTTTTTTGGAATGAATATTGTCTTTAGCCTTTGATTCGCTGAGTTGTCCATTAATGGCATTAATGTAGTCTTTGTGCCTTTCTTTTTTTCCTGTCTTCCTACCTCCTCCATCATTAGAGTAGTATAAGGCTCCAGACACACACACACACACACAAAAAAAAAAAAAAAAAGTAAAGGAGAACTAGTGTTTCTCAAGACAAACAAAAATTGAGGGAATCTATAAGGTCGCTATGGGTCGGTACCACCTCGATGGCACTTAACAACAACAAATTTGCCACTAAACCTGCCTTGAGAGTGCCTAGGTGGTGCAAATGGTTTATACACTCTGCTGCAAACCAAAAGATTAGAGGTTCAAATCAGCAAGAGGTACCTGGGAAGAAAATTCTGGTAATCTATTTTCAAAATTCTGTCACTGAAAACCTTATAAAGCAAAGTTTTACTCTGACACACATGGAGTCACCGTGAGTCAGAATCACTGACAACCAATAGATCTGCAAAATATGTTAAAGTAAGGTAAGAGAGAAGGAAAATGAGATAGGTCAGAAACTTGAATTCATAAAAGATGGGATAGTGTGGTTAAGAAATAAAAGCAAAATAATTTTTTTTTTTTTTCTTATTCTTAACTGATCTAACAAATAACAGTTCAGGTTAACATTAGCCACAAGTGTTGTTGTTTTTGTTGAGTGCTGTCGAGGCTGTTCCAACCCACAGCAACCCTGGATAGGGTTGAAACCACCAACCTTGCAGCTTAAATGACTTTGCAGTCCAGTGCATTAACCCTCAGTGTGGAGAAAGATGAGGCTTTCTGTTCCCATAAAGATTTACAGCCTTGGAAACCCTAGACAGGGTTGCTATGAGTCGGAACCGACTCCACGGCACATAACCACCACCACCATCACACCAGGACTTGCCACAACACAGTGCATAATTATAGCTTACACACTGGTTAAATGCAAAAGAGCAATGCTAGAAAGTATGGAAGAAAGAATTGGGATTATTACTTACACTATTAATGTGAAAAAAAAAACCCAAAAAAGAGAGAGGGAATTTTTATAAACCCAATGTTATAAATCAATTTTCCTATAAAATTAAAACAGATCTAAAAGTATATTTTAAATAATTTCTGAACTGCAAGGTTCAACTCAATGAATGGCACTTAACAAAAACAGCTTATCAGGAGATCAATCCTCTACCTTATCTCTAGGACTTCCAAGTTTATCTCATTTTTCTAGAATTTTACAGATTATGAAGACAACAGCATACTGGAGAGTCACTGCTAAAATAATCCATTCCACATGTTATAGTTACCACTTTTATTTCATTTGTTGACACCCTAAAAAGCTGTAGGTCATGATTTATGCTTTGGAATTCTTGATAGGTAGCTAGTTTTTGTGTACT
The DNA here is from genome assembly GCF_000296735.1 of Chrysochloris asiatica. NCBI lineage: Eukaryota > Metazoa > Chordata > Mammalia > Afrosoricida > Chrysochloridae > Chrysochloris > Chrysochloris asiatica. The sequence goes on from NW_006408621.1 coordinate 8,443,232, forward strand.
TTAAAAATGAACTTACCTTAAAAGTAATTATACACCACACCACATCCACATCATCTAACCAAAACTGCCATTCTCAATATCACAGTATCATCATCTCTCTTCTTAAGTCTACATTCAGCAACCCATCCTCTCACTACCTTTACCCCAAACGTTAGATGGGAGCTCCCTGGCAAAAGATGACCTTGTTTATTAATGTCATTCCTATGTATCTTCACTGCCTATCAACCCATCCTCAGATAAGACTTCTATACAACTAGGTCACTGCTTTTTGTTGCCTTTGATCAATTAAGGAGCCCTGGTGGTACAGTGGTTAAGTACTGAGCTTCTAACCCAAAACTCTGTTCAACACTCCAAAGGAGAAAGATGTGGCAGTCAGCTCCCACAATATTTACAGGCTTGAAACCACTATGTAACAGTACTACTCTGCCTTACAGGGTTGCAATCAATAGGAATCAACTCACTGGTGTTGATTTTTGCTTAGTTACTTTGCTTCCTTAAAGAACTCTACTTATCAGTCATCTTACAGTTAACAATTTGAAACTACCAGCGGTTCCACAGGAGAAAGATGAGGCTTTCTGCTCCGTAAAGATTTTTAGGCTCAACAACACTATACAGGGTCACTGTCAGTTGGAACGGAGTCCACGGCACACAACAACCACCAACCACCACCCAGAGAACACAGAAGATCCAATAAAAAAATTTTTAGATTCTGGTCTCCAGGCCTTTCTGTAAATTTTCATGTTATAATAACAAACCTTTAAAATAAGCAATCCCAATTTTCAGTGCTTTCTAAAGTCAGTAAAACCATGTGAACGACAATTTGAAAATCATTAAAAAGTATGGTTCAAACTTAAAGATTCTTCAAAAGATGCACACATTTCTTTATATTTTGTATATAGTAATTTTTCAAATTAATAAGGAAGCAAGCAAAACTGTTATATTTCATTAATGAGCAAAAGTATACATTTTGTGGAGTCTGTCTGCAGTATAACCACTGGACTGCTAACCATAAGGCTGCTAACCGACCAGCCAGCTCCTCAAAAACCCTAGACAGAGTTGCCATGAGTTGAAACTGACACACATCATCACATACTTCTTTGGAGAAAAGAATGCTGACTGCATACTGAGAAAAGCAAGCTCTAGTTATGGCTCTGCCATAAACCAAGTCACTTAAATTCGAGGATATCAAGGCCCTGGAGTACAACAGTAAAATGATTCCATGCCTTTCTGCACAGTACAATTCCACATCATGCCTAATAATCATTAATATACCTATATTCTTAAAAGGAGCTCGGTAGTGCAGTGGTTACGAATCGGGCTGCTAACCTTAGGGTAATAAGCAGTTCGAAACTACCAGTGGTTCCACGGGAGAAAGATGACGTGTTCTGCTCCCGTAAAGATTTACAGCCTCGGATACCCTGTACAGGGTCGCTATGAGTCGGAATCGACTCCATGGCACATAATAACAACAATTCTTAAAAATGTCATGGTCTAGACAATAACTTACATGGGCACTCTTCATGGTTAGGAACAAGAAGTCTGCAGTCACAGCATAATATTAATTCTCACCCAAACCCTCTAAATGACTCTTTTCATGTAAAAAGATAGAAAAATTAAATAATTTGCCTTAAGGAAATACTGTTTAAGTCAGTTATGTTGTTGTCACAGTTAAATGCTGTCGAGTTGGTTCCAACTCATAGAAACCCTGTATTAGGCTTCCGAGGAGCAACTGGTGGGTGGGCTTGAACCGCTGACCTTATGGTTCACAGTCCAGTGCTTATCCTACAGCACCATACCAGGAGTCCAAGAAAGTTATGCTGTTGTTGTTGTTTTTTAAGTGCAGTTGAGTCGGTTCTCACAGTAACCCTGTATAGAGTTTCTCTGAGAGTGGCTGGTGATTTGAACCACCGAACTTAGGGTTCATATTCCAGTACTTATCCTACCGCACCACATCAGAAGTCCAAGTAAAAAAAAAAAAAGTAACTGTAAAAAAAAGTTAAAACTTCTTATTCAACAAACATTTATTGTGAGCTATAAAATAAAGCCAGATACAACACAAAGCTACTTTTTATCATTTGAGCTGTAGGAACATCCTTATCAATTAAAAGTAAGATAAGCCAATATTTAATAGTACATGAAACCATGTTCATATTTTTTGCCCATGAAATTAAGCACTATGTTGAGGTTAATTTGGCTTCTGAATATAATTGTTCTTACCAGTTTTAGTCCTGTAAAAAGATACTTGACTTCTTGATTGATAAAACAGCTAAGCTGAAGCTGATTTTCCTTTCCCTTAGTGACTTCTTCTTCTTCAGATTCTGTACATTTCATGCTTTGTAAAATATGATAAGGAATACGCCAACAGGTACTCGGTTTGATAGATAATGCTGAATATAATAAGCTTTCCTAATGCTGTTAAAAGTAATTGCATCATTCAGTAGTATTTAAAATATCTTGGTCTCCTAAGTGATTCAATTCAATACAGTTTATTTACAATGCTCATTCTCCTACCAACAACTTTATAAGCAACAATGATTAATGAATATGTGTAAAAGGCTAAGCTGTAAATGACGAACTCTAAATAAGTCTAAGTTGACATTTGTTATTGCTCTTGTTGTTGTTGTTGTTGTCAGGTGCCATCGAGTCGGAACCGACTCATAGCGACCCCATGCACAGCAGAACGAAACAATGTTCGATCCTGGGCCAACCTCACTACAGCTGCCACACTTGAGTCCATCAATGATGCCACCTGGCTGATCCATCTCGTTGGGGGTCTTCCTCTTTTTCTCTGACCCTCCACCCTACCCAGCATGACATCCTTCTCCAGCGACTGTTTCCTCCGGACAATATGTCCAAAGTAGGAGAGACGAAGCTTAGCCATCCTAGCCTCCAAGAAGCACTCTGGCTGCACTTCTTCCAAAACAGATCTATTGGTTCTTTTGGCAGTCCATGGCACTTTCAGTATTCTCCTCCAACACCACAACTCAAAGGCATCAATTCTTCTATGATCCTCCTTATTCACTGTTGCTCTTAAGTGAGTGTAATTTGACTTATGGAGAACCTGTATAGTCTTTCTGAGAAGTGGCTGGTGGGTAAGCATGGACTTAATGACCCACAGAAACATTTTCTAAGTTCCTATCCATGATCTAAATGCTCTAAGTGATTGGTTGCTAACTGAAAGGCCTGCAGTTCAAGCCCATCAGCTTCTCTGTGGGAGTAAGATGTGGTAGTCTGCTTCCAGAAAGTCTTAGAAACTCTATGGGGCAGTCTACTCTGTCCTCTATGGTCAATGAATTGGAATCAACTCAGTGACAATGGAATTTTGGACATATGATATTGAAAATAGTACATTCCCCAAATTCATGTTCTATGTATTGGTTTAATCTCATGTACACAGCTCAGTTGATACACTGTTTTATGTAATTAAAAATTCTTTATGAGGTGAAATTAGTGAAGCAGATTCTACTAAAGATGTCTATAGTAAAAAATTATAACTATCCTAAAAGTGTACACTTATCTAAATTCAAGATCACACAAATGAGTGTATTTTTCTGAATTTCTAACCCAATTAATTTCCAGATATATAGATCTTATAAACTTTTGGTTATATATATTTTAGGCATAAAAACATCTAAAGAATTTCTTTCCTTCATACCCATCTGTCACCCCACTCATCTCTAGTAAATTATGAGTACAGTACATGTAAATCTTGACTCATAAGGATACGTAGTTTCAAACTCAACACCGAAGAACTGATCAATTAAACTTTTCTTTTTAGAAGGTGTCACTTCTGGTGCAGATGAATCTGTCTATAAAAATTAAAACGAGATAAAAATTTCAATTTCAGTTTACACAGATATATCAACACATTGTCAAAAGATTATACAGATGCTCAATGACATCAATGGATTGCATTTCATAAATACATTTAACTCAATTTTCAAATTCTGACTATGGATTGAGCATCAAAAATACTCATGTACATGTCTATCTATTAAAATGAATTTATATCAAAGTCTTAGGGGGAAGGGAAAACAAAAGAATGTCTCTAATCGCAAATATATTTCAGTTACCTCTTTAACAGAATCATCCTCTAAGGCTTCCAATTTCTGTTGCAATACTCGCATCATTTGTATCCAACATTCATTAGCATCCTGTGATTTAAAAATAACAAAGCAAGCAAGGCTATAAAGGTGTATGGTCTAGAAAATTCTTACAAAATAACTGTTTCCTTATGGCAGAAAACGGAGCCCTGCCAGTGCTATAAGTACTGGACTGCTAACAAGGCTGACAGTCCAAACCCACCAATCACTCCACAGGAGAAAAGACAAGGCTTTCTGCTCCAGTAACCATTTACAGCCTCAGAAACTCTATACAGGGTTCGCTATGAGTTAGAATCAACTCGATGGCAGAGGGCTTGATTTTATGGGGGTTTAGGGAAGAAAGCTGTTTTCTTCCGTAAAATAAGCCAAATAAGAAACTATATAATCTTCAAATACGATTTCATAAAAGTTCATCATTTAATAAGAACGTAAAAAGATGCTAAATATCATTATTAGTTATTAAGTGTTGCTGACTTGATTTCAACTCACAGCAACCCTGTATAGGGTTTCCAAGGAGCAGTTGGAGGGTTTGAACTGTTAACTCTGTGGTTTACAGTCCAATGCTATCCTACAGCACCACACCAGAGAAATACAAATCATTACTACTATGTTGGCTTTAAGAAGGTGTGTGGTATAATGCTTAAATGCCGGGTAGCTAATCAAAAGGTCAACAGTTGAAACCCATCAGTCACTCCATGGCTGAAAATGTGACAGTCTTCTCTCCTAAGGGCTGCAGTTTTGGAATCCCTAAGAGGTAGTTCTTCTCTACTCGATAGGGTCATTATGATTTGAAATTGACTTAACAGCGCTGAGAAGAGCTGTTATTAAATGGTCTAATGATTAAGTGCTGGGCTATTAACTGGCAGAAAACTGTCTATCCTGTAACGATTACTAAGAAACCATATGGGACAACTCTACTGTGTCATATAGGATTGTTGCTATGAGTCAGAATCGACTCAACGGCACATACCAGGATGGCTTTTATCAATGAATAAACAACAAAATAGAAAATAACACATTTTGGCAAGGATGTGGAAATATCAGAAACCTCATGCATTGCTGATGGGAATATAAAGTGGTACAGCTACTCTGGAAAACTATTTGGCAGTTCCTCAAAATTTAAACAAAAAATTATCATTATGTGCTTTTTGTGTCCATCCAAAAAATAAATAAATAAAAAACAACACAGGGAACAGAAGCAAATACCGTTGAATGATGGGCACGAAGGGGATCGTAATTAGTGCAATGAAATGAAATACAATAGGATGATCGTAAAACCACTCTTCTCCCATGTAAACTATTAGTCAATCTACAATAAAACTTTAAAGAAAATCATGAATTATAAAAATTTTCAATATGTTATTTACTCACTTCCAGATTATAAGAATGCTGAAAATATATATAGTTGTCAAATTTAAAATACAGGTTTATAATCAATTCAAAGGATAGAAGACTACATTGCTATATAAAAAATATTTTTTAAATATTAAAAAGAAAAAAATTTTCTTTTAACTCATCACAAAAAAACTAACCTAAAACAATTATCATTAAGACCCAGCACTTTAGATTCTAGATGTATGCCCAAAAGAACTAAAGTTAGGAACTCAGATACTTGTACACCAATGTTCACTACAGCAGAAAAGTGTCTATCAACATATGAATGGATAAACAAAATGTGGTATATACATAAAATGGAGTATCATACAGCCATAAAAAAAGAAATGATAGTTGGTATATCATGAATGAACTCTGAGTTATCAGTCAGTCACAAAAGGACAAAGACTGCCCAACAAAGACTGTCCACTGGGGCTTCAAAAAGTTCGTGGGGAAATGGAATGTAAAAGATTATGGAATTTTTCCATAAGCTTTTCAAAAAAGCCCTTTTACATAATCCCACTTACATAAAATATCTAAAATAGGCAAATGCATAGAGACAAAAGTTGACAGGGGTTAGCAAAGACTAGAGGTAGGAAAGAATGGTGGGTTAACTGCTCAGAATACTGAGTTTTTGTTTGGGATGATGAAAACCTTAGAGATAGAGGTTTTCATCATCCCAAACAAAATGATGATGATCTGTATTATGATTGTAACTAATGTCAGTGAATTCTGTTGTTTTTGTTAGGTGTCATCGAGTCAGTTCTGACTCACAGTGACTCTATAGGGTTCCAAGGCTATAAATCTTTACAGGAGCAGAAAGTTTCATCTTTCTCCTGCAGAGCGGCTGGTATGTTTGAACTGCCAATCTTGTGGTTAGCTGTCTAGTATTTCTCCTACAACGCCACCAGCACTCATCAGTGAAATTATACATACTTAAAAATGGTTAAGAAAAACTATCACATAATTCACAATAAAACATTTAAGAAAAAAAAATGGTTAAGGTGACAAATTTGTATGTTTTACCACAATTAAAAAAAAAAAAAAAGAATAAAGAGAGCTAATTGGGGAAAAAATGCAGAGAAACAGAAGTAGAATGATCAACTATACAACAATCCATTGAAAAGACAGTGAGATAATGGTTATATGTGAACCAGGATGGATCGTTGTTTTCATTTCCAAATACACGCCAATCAATATGGTGATAGCAATAACTATAGGAAACCTAAGTTTTTAATTATAAAATGAAAACTACAAACCCTCAAACTAATTACCTGTTGAAGATATTGTCCTTGTTCGCCTTTCTCTGCAAATTGTGGGAAAGCCATATGCAAAAACTGGAGTAGAATAATGGGTGGAATACTAGAAGAAGTTTTATCCATGGAATCAAACAAATCTCTAAGGGCTTAAAAACAAAGTAAATATTGCTGTAGTAAAATAACAACATATTAAAAACACAGTACTATAATCAATTCTTCTTAATCAGTATAACAAAAACCTGTTTAATAATTATTTTAAATAGATCAATCCCTTTTGAAATTGCTGACTCCTAATGAACAGAATGAAGTCCTGGTATGGCGCTGTGGGTTAACGCACCAGACTGCAAAGCCATTTGAACTGCAAGGTTGGCAGTTCAAGTTCACCAGCTGTTCCTTGGAAACCCTAAACAGGGTCACTATGGGTGAGAATCGACTCAACAGCACTTCACAACAACAGTGAACAGAGTAATATTAATTTTTAAATCTTAATTCACCAGAGGACTATCACTAGCTATACACAACTTCTAAGCTCTGCCTTTCTCTGTCCTTGCCTGCTTTTGTCATCCCAAACAAAACAGGCTACATTAATTCACTGCAAAGAGCAATAACCTCTATGTAGGGATCAAATGAATACAATGTGACTTTTTTCCATGATGGACAGGCCTTCAGTTCACCACTCCCAGCTCACCTCCTGCCTTAGTTACCTAGAGGTGCTGTAACAGAAATACCTTAAGTGGATGGCTTTAACTAACAGAAATTTATTCTCTTCATTTAGTAAGCTAGAAGTCTGAATTCAGAATAACAGTTCTAGGGGAAGGCTTCCTCTCTTAGTTCTGGGGAATATCTCTGTCTCCTTTCAAATTGCGTGAGCATTGTGTTCCTTGGAGATCTCTTATGTCTTGGTATCAATCTTCCCCTGGATCTAGGAGATAGATACACCATGGTCCCAAGGACACACAATGCTCTTGGTTCTACTTTTTAGTGGTACTGACGTCACTCTCTCTGTGCTTGCTTCTCTTCTAAATAATAGGTGAAGCAGGCCACATCCCAGGGAACTCTCTTTACATTGGATCAGGGTTATGACCTGAGCAAGGGCATTGCATCCCACCTTCATCCCCCCCACAATGACTGGCTGACCACTTTAGATCATATCATGGGAGATCATCATATAACTGCCAAAATTACATCATTACATAACTGTCAAACCCTGAAAATCAGGGTCCAACCAAGTTGACACACATTTTTGGGAGACATGTAACTCAATCCATGACATCCCCTTCTAATCTAGAGTTGCTTCCCTTCTACCGGACTCCGAATATTAAAATCTGGCTCCATGTAAACACTTTCTGACTTATTAAGCAGCCAAGACACAAAACTAATTTGTCTTCTTCAGAAATTTTCTCCTGGTTATCTCCTCTCACCATCACAAATCTCATGATCATAAAAGCTCAGCTCTTCTCCCTGAATTCGGAATACTTTTTCCCTGCTGATTTCTTAGTTATTACACTTTGCCTTTATAATGGTTTATCCACTAGAACTTCATATACAACAAAATTCTAATCTATCTTGACATGTATTGTTTTATTAATACCTAAAAATGTGAAATGGTCTCTGTCATTTATATACAAACTGTGTTGTATGTGTGGTGGAATTGATTCTGATTCACAGTGACCCTCCTTGGGGTTTTTGAAGCTGTAAATCTCTACAGGAGCAGAAAGCGTCATCTTTTTCCTACGGTATGGCGAGTGGATTTGAATCGCTGACTCTGTGTTTAACAACCCAATGCATAACCCAGTATGCCACTAGGGCTATATATACAGACTTGCCACTGTTGTTGTTAAGTGCCATCGAGTCAATTCTGACTCACAGTGATCCTGAACAGGATTTCTGAGGAATAGCAGGTGATTTTGCGGTTCAAACTGACCTTGTAGTCCAGTGTATTAACCCACAGTGCCACACCAGTACTCCATTATACAGATTGGAGCTCCTTAAATACTAGCACAAAGTAGGTGGTCAACTATTCATTTAGGCACCACTACAAAACTGATTACAATTTAAAAAATAATAAAAAAAAAGAGAGAACATAAAATTTAGTAACACTTTAAAAGTATGTCAGTCAATAAAACAGATCATTTAGACCACTTGAGATTTAAAATTTACTCTTTAATATTTTGAAGTTCCTGGGTGGTACAAACAATTAGCATGCTTGACTATTAACTGAAAGGCTGGCAGCTCAAGTCCATCTAGCGTCATCTTGTAAGAGAAGCCTGATGATCTACTTGTGAAAAATCAGTCTCTGAAAATGCAGCTAAACTCAGAAACACAGAGTCACCATGACTTAAAGGCAATTTGACAGCAACTGGATATTTAATGTTTTATTCTAAAATAATTTTATCAGTTTAAAAGAAGTTAAGAAACAAATTCTAGATAAAGGAAGCAAGTGAGGCATGATAGTTACAAGCAATGTGTGTGATCCTGAATTGTATCCTAAGGAAAAAAGAAAAACACCTCAAAATATTATTGGGACAAAACTTGCATAAAGTCTATATTTTAAAGTATTATGTCAATGCTAAATTCCCTCATTTTGAAAATTGATAACCTTCCTGGGGTTATCCTTTTTCTTAGGAAACCCAGACTTTTGCAACCAGGAGTAAAGGACATGCCTCAACCTTATTCCCAAAAGGTTACAAAAGTTAAATAAATAACCAGACTGCAAGGTTGGTTTGAACTACAAAGTCGGCGGTTCAAACTCACTAGCCACTCCTCAGAAACTCTAGACAGGGTTGCTATAAGTCAACTACCTCAATGGTGGCATCTAACAACATATAGAGGGAATGTTAAACCAAATTCTTAAAATTTTTCAGTAAATTTAAATTCAAGGGGCAAAAACATTTCACCACCACTAGTAATACTGGGGGAGTCCTGATGTGGCGCTGAGGGTTAATGCCTCAGATTGCAAAGCCGTTTGAACTGCAAGGTCGGTGGTTCAGGCTCACCAGCTGTTCCTCGGAAACCCTATACAGGATCGCTATGGGTCGGAACCGACTCGACGGCACTCAACAACAACAATAATACTGGAGTCCTGATGTGGTGCTGTGGGTTAATGCGCCAGACAGCAAAGCTGTTTGAACTGCAAGGTCGGTGGTTCAAACATACCAGCTGCTCCATGGAAATCCTATACAGGGTCGCTATGGGTCGGAACCGACTCGACAGCACTCAACAACAATGATACTGGAGTCCTGGTGTAGTACTATGGCTTAATGCATCAGACTGCAAAGCCGTTTGAACTGCAAGGTCGGCAGTTCAGTCTCACCAGCTGCTCCTCGGAAACCCTATGCAGGGTCGTTATGGATTGGAACCGACTCAATGGCACTCAACAACAACAAATACTATAAGCAGAGTCCTGGTGTGGTGACATGGGTTAATGCATTGGACTGCAAAGTCAATTTGAACCACAATGTCAGCAGTTTAAGCTCACCAGCTGCTCCTTGGAAACCCTGTACAGGGCCCCTATTAATCAGGACTGACTCAAAGGCACTTAACAACAACAAATCCTGTAAGCATCCTTTATGATATTAGAAAAGTAGTTGAAATTCTAAAAGATATATAAGTAATTAAATGAACTAGACTTAGGTAATTATAACTATTCATCCAAAATTACATTTTTGGTTCAAATAAAATATAGTTGGAAAAAAACTTCATTTCAACAAATAATCTACTTTCAAGATTAGCAGAAAAATCATCCTAACTCAAAATGACAGAACTAACCCACTGTTTATTGTTGTAAAAACAAATGAACTATTAAATGGCCAATAAACCCTTGAAAAGATGCTCAGTATCATTAGGTAAAAGGGAGACACAAATTAAAACCACTTACCAATATATAGTCAGTAAAAGGTTATAATCAGAAGACAGAAGAAAAGGGATTGTGAGGATATAGAGAAACTGAAATTCTCATATACTGATGGAGAAATGTAAATGGTACAGCCACTTGGGAAAACAGTTTGGAAGATCTTCAAAAGAACAAATGTAGTACTACCAAATGACCCAGCAACTTTACTCTAAGGTATAAAAAGGAGAATGTAAACATACAAAGACTTGTACACGAGTGTTCACAGCAGCATTATTTAGCCAAATAATAGCTGAAATGTGGAAGACAGAAAACCAGAACAGCTGTGGGATGACATCAAGACTATCAAACATGAACAAAGCAAAAGGTCACTAAAAAGGCAGGAAAGAAACACAAAAATGGATGTCGGAGACTTTGAAACTTGATCTTGATATAGAAGAGGATGTGAAGAGAGGGTTATCACTGCTGACATTAGACGGATCTTTCATAAAAGAAGAATTTACCACAAAGATATTCACTTTTGCTTTATAGACTCTGCAAAGGCATTTAATTGTGTGGATCGTTAACACACTATGGATAACACTGGGAAGAAAGGACATTCCAGAACACGCAGATGGCACAACCTTGCTTGCTGAAAGCAAAAACGACTTAAAATATTTATTGATGAAGATCAAAGACTTTCAGTATGAACTGCTCCTCAAGGTAAGTAAGAATTCTCACAAGTGGGCCAATAAACAACATGATAAATGGAGAAAAGAATGAAATTGTCTAAGATTTTCATTTTGCTTGGATCCACAAAAAACACTCACTGAAACAGCAGTCAAGAAATCCAATAATGGATAGTTTCAACCTTGCAGATCCTGCCAATCAGAGATTACTAAATCCCCATTCTCGTCCATCTGCCACCACCTACTCCAGGAACAAAACATCCAGTCATGGGTAAAAATGAGCTGGTGCAAAAGGCCACACTGGCTGAGCCAAATGAATGATATGATGACATGGGAGCCTGCATGAAGTCTGTAATTGAGCAAGGAGCTGCATTATCCAAAGAGTAAAGGAATCTTCTCTCAGTTGCTTATAAAAACATTGTAGGAACCTGTAGGTCATCTTGGAGGGTCGTCTCAAGTATTGAGCAAAAGACGGAAGGTACTGAGAAGACGGCTTGAGAATATAGAGAGAAAACTGAGACTAAGGTAAGAGATATCTGCAATGATGTACTATGTCTTTGGAAAAGTTCTTGATCCCCAATGTTTCAGAAATAGAGAAGAAAAGTCTTCTACTTGAAAATGATAGATTACTACTGTTGAGAAAGAAATTGTGGATCAGTCATAAGAAGCTTACCAAGAAGCTTTTGAAATCAGTAACAAGGAAATACAACCAACACATCCTATAAGACTGGGTCTAACCCTTAACTTCTTGTTCTATTATAAGATTCAGAACTCCCTGGAGAAAGCCTGCTCTCTTGCAAAGACTGCTTTTAATGAAGCTATTGCTAATTTGATACATTAAGTGAAGAGTCATATAAAGACAGAACACTAATAATGTAGTTACTGAGAAACAACTTGACATTGTGAACACTGGATACCCAAGGAGACAGGATGAAGCAGAAGGAAAGGAAAATTAACCAACTTTTGTTCTGTCTCATCCTAAAATTTACACAGTAAAATTTTTTTAAATGATTTATGACAGGTTTATGTCACTTCTATTTGAATTTCTATATTTTTCGTGTGATTTTTTTATGTGTAATATTAGGAAAGTAGAACCAATTAACATTCACCAAGTTATCTGTTTTCATCTTGCAGTGGTCAATATGGGGATATAGAATTTTTATATCAGTTGTAAGTGTTTGGCTAAGTACTTTTTGGAACATTGTGGCTTCACAAGGAACAGTGTTACAACTGCTTCCCTGTCTAAGCAAACAAAACTGGCTCCATATTGGTTTGTCCTGGTAGGGAATAAAAGGGATAATAAGCGTTTAAGTCACCGGTGTAGTGATTGTGGGTACTTTAATGTTTGGAAGACTTACAAGGATATGGTAGAAACAGATACACATGGTTCAACATGTAATATCCATAGGATATCTATGGAATACACAATGTCAACATGCCCACCTTTGGATACAGCTGCTGAAGTGTTCCTTTAGACAATCATGACACAATTTATTCTAGAGAAGGGCAGAAATGGTTCACTGTCCATTATTTGTAAAGGTACCTGCTGTTTCCTTTCATTATTTTTGCTACACTCATTTGCATTTAAATGTTTTAGGAAACCTAAGAATGAATGTACAAGTAAAGATACAGTAAATGTGAGTTGCTTGATACTACTTCATGTATATCAAGTGCAGCAGTAAAAAAACAAACAAAAACATGTACTTTTCTTAGGGTTTTACTTTTGTGATTTTATTTTTCTTATTTTGATACTTGCCTAACATGCATATGCTATATTGTTGTTATGTGCCATGGAGTCAGTTCTGACTCATAGCAACCCTGTACAGGGTTTCTGAGGCTGTAAATCTTTACAGGAGCAGAAAGCCTCATCTTTCTCCCATGGAACAGCTGGTAGTTTCGAACTGCTAGTTTCGAAATGCTGACCTTGAGGTTCGCAGCCCGATTCGTAACCACTATGCTACTAGAGCTCCTTATGCATATGCTATAAGAAGAGTTAAAAGGGAACTATCTTGAGATGATAGCTATCTATGTTTAATGACTTACGAAATTCTCATGAACAATACAAGCATAACTGTTTTAGGATATGTATAAAGTTGATTTAAGTAGAATAAAAGTTTTATGAATAGACTTTTCAAATATTTTTCTATACAGCTTTTCATGTAAATTAGATTTTTGGTTCTGAACCTTCTCTAAAGGAAATTGTACCTTTTTGGAAATTTATTCCTTATTCCCTCTTGGCAAGTAATGGGCTTTTACAACTTTGAATACAAAGTTTACCATAATAACAAAAATACTAATATAACTACTACTGTTCCAAACGATGTCCCATTCCCCCCTCCCTACACCTCTCACAAAAACTGGTTGCTATTTTTGTAGGGAGACAGAACAGAAAAAAGTGGTTATGTTCCATTAAAATGTTTGATATATGGCATTTTCTAACTTAGGATGCCACAATGTTCTTGGGTCATTGGGACACTGGGTAGCATAAACTGTAAGTTTTTATGCTTCCAAACACTTGGTTTTTAAAATCTTTTTGACATTCTTATAGCCTACCATCAGTTTTGATCCTTTTATTCTACTTGTCAGGAGCACAGGATCACCTTCCTTTTTTAGCCTTATTCTGTCTTGTCACCAACTATTGTTACTTGATGTCCATGTACTTGGGAAAAGGCCACATGAGCTTTGGGGCTCCACACAATATCTAAGAGACACTGATTCCTTGTTTGCATCCCATGAACTCATTCCCTCAAACTATTTACTGCAGCAAATATCCTTAGTTGATGAGATCTCTCCCTGTAAGGCCTTCCTATCCTGGGGCTGGACTGTCAGCCTTTAAAGCTTTTCTCTGTCTCTATTTTCTAAATAGTGATGGGGCTAATTTATACCCACAGCTCACCCTACAGAATATTTTCTCAGTACCTTGCAGAAAACACCAAATAAAAATACCATTTTAAAAGGCATATTTTATTTCTTTTAGAATATAAGCTCCTCAAGAGCAAGGACCTTTTCTGTATGTCCTATTGTGCCTGTTGCTGTGGTTGTTGTTAGGTGCCACTAAGTTGGTACCTACTCATAGTGACCCTATGCACAACAGAATGAAACATTCTGGTCCTGACCCAACATAAGAATTGTTGCTAAGCCTGAGCCCATTGCTGCTGCCACTGCACCAATCCATCTCGTTGGGGGTCTTCCTCTCCTTCTCAGACCCTCCACTTTACCAAACTTGATATCCTTCTCCAGAGATTGGTCCCTCCTGATAATATATCTGCAGTATGAAAACCGAAGTCTGGCCATCCTGGCTTCCAAGGAGCAGTCTGGCTGTACTTCTTCCAACACAGATTGTTCTTTTGGCGGTCCATGGTACTTTTAATATTCTCCTCCAACACCATAACTCAAATGTATCAATTCTTCTACAGTATTCTCTATTCACTGTCCAACTTTCACATGCATATGAGGTTACTGAAAATACTGTGGCTTGAATCAGGCACACCTTAATCCTTAAACTGACATCTTTGCTCAACGTACAAAAGGATAACACTTCAAAGAGATCTAGTGCAACAGATCTGGCTAATGTAATATCACTTATTTGCTGACTGCTGAGTGTTTATGGTTGATCTGAGCAAAATAAAGTCTTTTACACTTTAGATAGGTGCATTGTATGGTACATGAATTATGTATTTCAATAAAGCTATTATTTAAAAAATAAATAAATAAAAGGATGGTTATAAAAACCCTATCAACCTAAATGAGAAATCACTAGTAAAAATGCACAAAATCATAACAAAGGATGTATGTATGCTTGTATTATGTTAAAAAATACAAATATCATCTCTATTCTTTACGAATTT
>NW_006408621.1:8458433-8474134 GCF_000296735.1 Chrysochloris asiatica
ACTCATAGTGACCCTGTATAGGGTTTCCAAGGAGCAGCTGGTGAGCTTGAACCACTGACTTTGCAGCTCAAATGACTTTGCAATCTGACAATTTAGCCCATAGCACAACACCAGGACACTAAAGTAATACAGATTAAATCACGATATGAATAACCCAGGCAACAATGGTAAAATGAATCTCCGGATATCTCCAATCTGATCCTCGAGGATATACCAGTAATAAAACATGAAGTCAAATTTAAAATTTTTATCAAATACCATACAGATTATTTTCCCAAAAGAACTACCACTGGTTTATAATTTAAATAAAAAAATAAGTTATAAAATATGTAACAAGTACCCCAGTTATCAATGACATGTTTTAGAAAACACCGTATAAATGGAAAAGGCACTAAACAAATTGTGAGTAAAAAATACCATTTACAAATATTTTTACTATTGTTGCTGTTAAGTGTTGTTGAGTCAGTTCTGATTCACAGCGACCTTGTATAAGGTTTCTGATAAGCAGCTGGTGGGTTTGGACTGCCACCTTGGGGTTTTAATAGGCCTTGCAGTCTAGTGCTCATCCTCGAGCACCACACCAGGACTCCATATTTACTATAATCCCTTCCAAAAATATTATATTTAAGAGACTGACCTGCAGTAATATACTGTGCTGAAGCCATTTCCCCTGAAGCTCTCAAGGCACCTGCATACCTGGAAAAGTTAAAGAAGAATTAAATAATAGTATTCAATTCACTCAGAAACTCAAGTGGAAAGAGACCAGTTAAAAAAACTAGTAGTTGAACACTTAATTATGTGTACCACCCAGAAACTCCGCGTTGGTCTGATTTGTTTTGCCACCCTCAACTACAAATTTCTTAAGAGTTGTTCCCATCTTTCTATTTTCTTTTCTTCTACTCTTGCTCATTTAAGCATTCTATGAGTAAAAAGTAGTGCCAAGAAAAAAATTTTAGATGAAGCCTACTTTAAATTCTTTCCACTTTGTCTAATTCATCTAAAATATACTTTCTGAAAACAGTGTGAAACCGAAAGGTGTAAATTTAATGTCTTATTATTACAAAGAAAATAAAACAACTTCAGAAATAACAACAAAGAAAAAGCACTGGTTCTAAAACATTAAATCAAACATCATACAGCATTAACTTCTACAAACATTAAATAAAGTCACTTGAATTTTGAGTCAGTTGTTCATCTGTAAATTGCAGAGTTTATATTAAATGATTTCTAAATTCACTTTCAGCTTTATGAATGTCAATTAATTTACAATATAAATGTTTAACCATCAAAAGGAAATATTCAATCAAATTATCATTTATACAGTATCAAACATGGAGGTTAGTTGTGCATATGTATTATGATTATCTTTATGTACTGTATATCCACTCAAGTGACCAAAATGAAAACATCTGATTGACACATCACCCAATATGGCAAGAATGCAGAGCAACTACAACTATGATACAATAAAAAATAGCCAAATCTCAAAAACTTTATGCTGAAACAAACCAACTCAAAAAGAGAATGTGTATCTTGTATGATTCCATTTATATTAAGTTGCAGAACAGGCAAAACAAATCAGACCAAGGCGGAGTTTCTGGGTGGTACACATAATTAAGTGTTCAACTACTAGCCAAAAGGTTGGTGGTTCAAATCCATGCAGGGCCACCTTGAAAGACAGGCCTAGTGATCTGATTTCCAAAGATAATGGCCTTGAGTACCCTATGGAGCAGTTCTACTTGGCACACCTGGGGTCACCATGAATCAGACTCCACTCAATGATGAGTAACAACAAAACTGTATGTTGGGTGGGGAAGACCAGGAAAAAATGGGTTACAAGAATTTCCATTTGTCAAAACTGATCAGACTTAACACTGAAGATATGTACATTTCATTATACATTTTATACCTCAATTTAAAAGAACCCTGTTCCTAAGACAAAAGTTTTTCTCAGGGTTGATTACTAGAGAGTAACTGTTTAAGGGGTACTGAATTTCTGTCTAGGATAATGAAAACCTTGTGGAATTATGGTGAAAATCATTAATGCCATTGAATTATATACACTTACAAATGGCTAAGATGGCAAAACTGTGTTATATCTTTTCATATTGTACCACAATAAAAAAAAAAATAAAAAAAAACCTTAAGACTCTATAAATATATAAATAGAAGAAATCACAGGAAATGTTCTGTTACACTACATTCAATTAAAGGGTTTTCTTTTTCTTTTCCATGTGATTGTTCTCTCAGAAAAACTTTGGGGTAATTAAGCAAAAATAAATAATCACCCCTCTAGTAGTGTGGCACTGTGTATTAATGTGCTAGATCACAAAATCGGTTTGAACAACAAGGTCAGTGGTTCAAATTCATCGGCTGCTCCTTGGAAACCCTATACAGGGTCGCTATGGATTGGAACCAACTCAATGGCACGTAACAAGAAGTTTAAACAATAATTGTTGTTGTTGTTGTTAAGTAGCTGATACAAATGTTCATTAAGACTAAAGTATGAAAAAACTGAAAAGTTGCTAAAATATCATGTCATGCTATTTTAGCAACTTTTTAAAAGAAACTTTTGAAGTTAAAATGATGCTCAAGGGGTCTTCAAAAAGTTTGTGGATAATTGGAATTAAGACAGAAATTAAAACAATGTACACTTTATCTTTCAATATCAGCTACATCTAGTTCAATAATACACTTTGTAAGCGATGATGTTGTTGTTGTTAATTGCCATTGAGTCGATTCCGACCCACAGCGACCCTGTATAAGGTTTACGAGGAGCAGCTGGTGAGCTTAAACCACTGAACTTGCAGTTCAAATGGCTTTGCAGTCTGGCACATTAACCCACAGCACCACACCAGGACTCCTTAGCAGCCATTCAGTCCGTCTCTAAAGAACTGAGGGTCTGGGAATTTAACCACGTCAGTGCAGTCTTTTTACATTACTAACTGAAGAAAAACGAGTGCCCTTTAAAGATTTTTTTTTTAAGATTAGGAAACAGAAAGGAATCATAAACAGGCAAGTAAGCCTAATGATGTACCATCAAAACTCTCACAAAATTACCCTTGTTTGATAAAGAGGAATGAGCAGGATCATTTTTGTGGTGAAGGATTCTCTGGTAAACTTTCCCAGGCACTTTTCTGCTAAAACTTTGGCTTTCTCAAAACACGGTTATTATCAGCAGATGATATTGTTCTTTAACCCTCCAAAAAGAAGCAAAATGCTTTGAGCATCCCAAAAACCTGTTGCTCTTGTCTGCAGCTGTTCTGGGACCAACAATTTTGGCACCTATCAATTAGAAAGTTTCCTAACTTTAATTTTCAGTCAGAATTGTGTAAATTACACCAACTGAGACTATCTGTGGTGTTGACTATTGTTTCTGCTGTTAATCCTCAGCCCTCAGTTCAATTAGCACAAGAACAGTATTAATTTTTCCTTGAAAACTGATGTGGAAGGTCCTGCCACTCTGGGTTACAGCATCTCATACTTTCTAAAAATGAAGTTGTTTGTTGCTGTTAAGTGTCGTCGAGTTGGTTCTGACTCATAACGACCCTGTATAAAGTTTCTGAGAAGTGTCTGACGAACTTGAACCCCAGAACTTGGGGATCAAATCGACCTTGCAGTTCAGAGCATTAACTCACAGCACCACACCGGGACTCCAATTTTCCACTGTAAACAGCTAGCTGATTTATTTGGGCCACTGTCATCATCCACTTTTTGTAAAGCATTAATGATTTCACCATTCTTCAACCCAAGTAGCACCATAAATTTGATGTTTATTCTTGATTCAATTTCAGCAGAATTCATGCTACCAGATAGGGGCTCTTTTCAAATGGATGTCTTATCTTTCACAGTGCCTCAAACTAGATCCTGTTCAGACATGTTTTAACAAGTTAGTACAAGCTTATTTTTCTGCAAAAAATTTTGAAATTTCATAAGCATTTTCCATGAATTTTGCGAAGACCCCTCAGTATGCATATACATAAATGAACCACATCTACACACAACATAAGTGAACCAATCTTATGGTCCAGTGCTTATCTTAACAGTGCCACACTAGGACGCTATCATCTCGGCAACTATCACCAAGTGACTGGGTTGTTGCTGTTGTTGTTTAAAGTGTCATCAAGTCTGTTGCGTGAAGTTGGTTATGACTCATAGTGACCTTGAATAGAACTGCCGAAGAATAACTGGCGGGTATGAACTACTGACCTTCTAGTTAGCAGTCCAGTACTTGTCCTACAAGCTATATGTTGTTGTTGTTATTAAGCCATCACAGAGGCAGAAAGGGGGATTGTACTACTGTTAAAAAAAGAAAGAGCCAATGGAACATGCCTTTTAGACCAGAGATCCCTGTACTGAATGAAACTCCTCAATCCAGCAGAAAAAGCTGTAACAGTAGGGATGATGAGAGATGGCAAGAGACAGCACTGAGCAGCAGCAAAGGTAGCAGAGGCAGACACAAAAAAGCTGAGAAAGCTGAGCACCTTTGGACAGGAGATTTGCTGCACACATAATAAGCAAAACTAAAAGAGCTTTTAAACATTTGCCCAAGCAGGTCAGGTGCCAAATGACTATGTGACTAACAGGCTGAGGGTCAGATAGTGGCATACCTACTGACACAACTATGAGGCTATTCTGATCAAAGAACTATATTATGTGTTCCTGATCCTGAACTATAACCCATTACTTTCCTAATAAACCCTGTAACTACGAGTGGTGGTGGCATGCTATTGAGCCCACTCCAAATCATAGGGACCCTATATAAGGTTTCTGAGGCTGTAAATCTTTACAGGAGCAGAAAGCCTCACTTTCTCCCGAGGAGCAACTGGTAGACTCAAACTACTGACCTTGTGGTAAGCAGCACTACATGTAACCCATTACGTTACCAGGGCTCCTTGACAACTACATGAGCAGAGTCTGTGAATTCAGTGTGGTCACTGCAATGAACTGTAGAACTCAGCAGAGAAGTAGACATAGCCATGGGAGGGATGGTTGTCAGAACTGGTGAAAGTTACAAGTGGAGGAATGTATGACCTCCACAGGTGATGCTAATGATCTTGATTCTCCTTCACTCTTACAAAGTTAGAGAAGTCAGATGCCATTCCCACACCATTTTGACAGTAATAAATGACCAAAAATCATTATAAAAAATTATCAGTAAGTCTGTAACTATATATTTTTTAAAAATACAAGTATTTCAAAAATATAAAGGCTTCTTCCTATTAGGGTAGTTATAAAAATATCATTCAACTAGGTTCAGTAAGAAAAACTTGAGGTCTATGACAACCAGTAGCATTTGAAAATTTTAACATATATTTTTCTCTTTTTTTTTTTAAACAGACCCCACCCCCACCATAAACAAATGTACGAAGTATACTTTCTTAAAGATGCTAAAGAATATTTCTATCAAATCAAAGGCCACTATTTCTTAACTTTATAAAAACATATTATTAAAACACAAAGGAAGAGGCTAATGTCCATCACCACCTAATATTTAACAACATGCTCAAAGTTCTAGCCAGTGAAGTAAGAGAAGAAAGAAACATGAAGTGAGCTACCTAAAACAGATGGAACTATCATGATTAATAGAAAATATAATTACCTATTTAGGAAATTTAAAAATTAAGTAAAAAAAAAAAAACTGCCTTATTTTCATAATTGTATGATTCTTAGCATAAATATAATGATACATTTTCAGATAAAACCAAAACTACTATATAAATTTAAAATATATAGAGAATATAGGGATATTTAAATTTTGGAGGTGGAGATGCATCTTGAGACCTTGAAAATGATATTTGGAATTAAGTAAGTCAGATTCTTTATATCAGTTAGCTTGGTCAATCATAAAATTATCAGGGAAAGCTTACTTAATACTACAAAATATAAAAATTTAAAAAACACTTGAAAATTAAATGTTGTTGTTAAGTGCCATTGAGTTGATTATGACCCATAGTGACCCTGTATAGGGTTTCCAAGGAACAGCAGGTGAGCTTGAACTGCCGACCTTGCAGTTCAAAAGGCCTTGCATTAACCCACAGTGCCACACCAGGGCTCCATATACAACGAAAATTAATCTTATTGAAAGTTCAATAAGAACTGAAAAACTAGAAAAACTTCCTATATTCCTGGATGTTATTGCTGTTGTTGAGTGCTGTGGAGATGGTTCTGACACACAGCAAACTGTATAGGGTTTCTAATCTTTGCAGGAGCAGAAAGTCTCCTCCCATGGAGTGACTAGTAGGCTTGAACTTCCAACCTTTCAGTTTGTAGTCCAGTGCTTATCCTATGGAGTCACCACACTCTAAATGGAAAGTCTAAATTTTATAGAAATGTCAATTTGTCCAAATTAAAGCCATTATGGTAAAATCCTCAAAAGTTAGTATTCCTATGATGTAGTCCACAAAGACAAGGTTCTACATTCTATTTTGGTGAGTATCATCTGGGATCTTAAAAGCTCATGAATGGCCATCTAAGATGCAACTACTGATCTCTCATTGTGTGGAAGAAAGAAAAGTAAGGAAAACTGAAGATGCTTGGAATCAATAGTCCAATGGACTAATGGAACATCCATCTCTAGGACTCTGAGACCAGAAGAACTAGATGGTGCCCAGCTAGCACTACCAACAACTCTGAAAGGGACTACATCAGAACATCCCAAATAGAATGGAAGAACATGTGGAACAAAACTTAAAATTATGTATTTAAAAACCAGACTTTCTAGTTAAAAAGAGACTGGAGAAATCTAAGACTATGGCCCTTAGCTACCCTTCAGGTCTGGAACATAAATCACCCTTGAGGCCCAATTATCAGCCAAGCAGCAGATGGGTATACAGAGGAAACGACAATAATAAGGCATGCTCACCATGAAATGGTGCACTATTCAAGAACAAAAGGGTAACATTATGCTAAGGACAAAGTTCAGATGGGTTGTGAATGCAAGTAAAAATTACATGGAGGAAATGGTATTACTGTTTAATGGAGGAGACCACAATCATTGAGATCAAACAAAAAAATGTATGATTTGAGTATAACATTGATGTTCTGCTCTGTAAACCTTCACTCAATTGATAATAGTTTAAACACAAAACGTTAGCACTCATACTACACACCCTGCTCAGAGAAAGGCACATTTAACAAATGACTATAACCGTCACAGAGAAATGAAATCAACTTTACAGCTTAGACAGGACAACATTAAATAGAATAAAAAGGGGTATATATAGTTAGTATAGGAGCTCTGGTAGCGTAGTGGTTACGAATCGGGCTGCGAACCTTAAGGTCAGCGGTTCAAAACTACCAGCTGGTCCGCGGGAGAAAGATGAGGCTTTCTACTCCCGTAAAGATTTACACCCTCGGAAACCCTGTACAGGGTCGCTATAGGTCGGAACCGACTCGATGGCACTTAACAACAACAACATAGTTAGTATACCATACAGATGGCATGATACCAAAACAAAAACCAGGCCTTAATAAATAAAGGAAATTAAAAAACTCAAGCAGGTCTCAGAAATAATTAATTAAGAGTAATGTATATGCTAAAAGTGCCATTTCAAATCAAAGTGGATTATAATAAATGGTGCTTGGAGAAAAAGGGAAACATAGGCCATTATTGTTGTTAGGTGCCATTGATTCAGTACCAACTCATAGTGACTTTATGCACGAAAGAATGAAACATTGTCCGGTCCTACGCCAATTTCACAATGCTGTCACACTTGGGCCCATTGTCTGTCAGTTTGTCATACTGTAGTGACTTTCATGTTGCTGTGATTCTGGAAGCTATGCCATGGGTATTTTAAATATCAGAAGGGTCACCCATGGTGGACAGGTTTCAGCTAAGTTTTCAGACTAAGAGTAAGAAGAAGTAGAAACAGACTACCTCCAAACATTAGTCAACTATTTGGAAGTTAATATTGGGCACTGAAAACACTGAATATTTAGTCACTGAAAACCAGCACCAGACTACTACTTCATACCAAAAGTGAAATGTAAATCATCAATAAACATAAATTGTTCAATCTTACTAATAATCAAAGAAAAAAACATTTTAAATCTCTTATTCTTATATCAAACAAAGTTATCACACTAACATTAAAACTGATGAAAATTTGCAGAATGTGGTCATTCATATTTTTCTTCCTACTGGGACAAAAATTTGGCAATATAAATATGAAAAGGGTTTTTAAAAAAAGTATTCACCTAACTTTAATCCAGCAATTCTAAATATTGATTCCAAAGAATCATGTGTATAGAATTACTTCAGCATTACTAAAATATAAGTGTGGAAAGGAAAATGAGGTGAATTCAAATTTAAGACTACCATAATTGAACACAAAATATAGCAAATGTTGCTACACACTAAAGAAATTACTTTGAACTTATTTTCAAAAGTTTTAAACAATTGAAAAATCCACGAATTTGAAGTATAAATGAGAACCATAAAACAGTTTAACACTTCATAGCCACTGAAATGGGTAGAATCAAAATAATAAAATTATCAATACTGATGAGGATGTAGAGAAATTGGAACTTTCTTAGATTACTGATGAGAATGTACAATAGTACCACCTCTTTGGAAAGCACTTTGACAGTTCCTCAAAACATTACACATATAATTATCATTTGACCTGGCAATTCTACTTCTAGTTATATAATTGAGAGAAATGAAAACAATACTGCCACACATAAATATGTACACAAAATGTCCATAGCAGCATTAGCATTATTTATAATAACCAAAAAATGAAACAACCCAAATATTTATTCACTTATTAGATAACAAAATGTAGTATATATAAAGTAAAAAAATATTGCTGCTAGGGTTCCAGTTCATACATGCGCTAATATTCTCTTATCACTCTTGTCTTAATCTCATCAGAATGTCTTAAAAAAAAAAAACAGATACAATCAAAATAGTGGATCTGCTGGGCCAGTTAATTCAGAGCAGAGAGCTTAGCTTAGAAGGCTATGGCATCCATTTTTGAGATTCCTCAGGAGTAATCTACACAGATTTTCTTGAAGTCTTGAAGGATACAGGACCATCACCATCAGAGGAGTTTATCAGGAAGATTTACGAAAATGAAAACCGCGTTAGTAAGAAAAAAGCCAGGAAAGGTGAGCCAAGGAACTTCTTTTCCATCACAACAACGTACTTACTCATTGTTTGAAGGTAGAAAGGACTGTTCAACAAGAATCCATACCACTTACACCCTGCAGCCCTGATCTTGCTCCTTCAGACTTCGTTTTGTTCTCAATATTTATAAGAAACACAATTTGAGTCTCTTGAAAATGCAAAGGGGCTGTTCTGATGTGGTATAAACTGAAGAGTAAATTCAAATAAGGGTTGTTGTTGTTAAGTGCCATTGAGTCTGTTCCGACCCATACAGGGTTTCCGAGGAGTAGCTGGTAAGCTTGAACTGCTGGCCTTGCAGCTCAAGCCGACTGTACAGTCCAACGTATTAATCAACAGCACCACACCAGGACTCCCAGATAAGAGCTGTTGTTGTTGTTGTTAAGTGCTGCCGAGTTGATTCCAACCCATAGCGACCCTGTATATGGTTTCCAAGGAGCAGCTGGTGAGCTTGAACAACCGCCTTGCAATTCAAACGACTTTGCAGTCTGATGCATTAGCCCACAGCGCAACACCAGGACTCCTTAGAGATATGAAACCCCACCTTCAGAAATGTGTACCTCCATGTAGGGCGTGTTGAGAAATAATAACTTCACATTTTGCTATTTTGTTTAAAAAAGGCTTCTATGATTTTTTTGTAGCAATACTTTTTGACTTACCCTCATATATACAATGGAGTATTATTCATGCATAAACAGGAGCAAAGTATTGATACATGTTATAAAACAGATAAACCTTGAAAACATGCTAAAACAAGCTAGTACCAAAAGATTATATATTATACAATTCAATTTATAAGAAATGTCCAGAAGAGATAAATTTGCAGACACAGAAAGTATATTAATAGATGCCTAGGGTTGAACTATGGAGTCCTGGTGTGGCGCTGTGGGTTAATGCACAAGACTGTAAAGCCGTTTGAAGCACAAGGTTGGAAGTGAGAGCTCACCAGCTTCTCTTTAGAAATCCTATACAGGGTCGCTATAGGTCAGAATTGACTCAACGGCACTTAACAACAACAACAAGGCTGAACTGCAAAGTCAGCATTTCAAGCTCACCAGGCGCTTCTCAGAAACACTATACAGGGTCACTGTGGGTCAGAACCAGCTTCATGGCACTTATCAACCAACAGGGCAGGTGGAGTCCTGTTTTGGCACTATGGGATAAAGCAATGGACTGCAAGGTCGATTTGAACCACAGGGTCAGTGGTTCAAACTTACTTTTTGCTCCTTGGAAACTCTATACAGTGTCACTAAGAGTCGGAAGCAGCTCCAGGGCACTTAACGTTATCAAGAAATGGTGGTGGTGGTTATGTGCCATGGAATTGGTTCCAACTTATAGCAACCCTGTATTAGGTTCCCAAAGCTATAAATCTTCATGGGAGCAAAAAGCCTCATCTTTCTCCCATGGAGTGGCTGGTAAATTTGAGCTGCAACCCACTCCACTAGTCACTCCTCAAAAACCCTAAACAGGGTCACTATGAGTCAGAACCAACTCAACAGTACTAAACAACAAAAATAGAGCTAGAGGGGAGACCTGGTGTGGTGCATCAGGATAAGCAAACAAAAAGTCAACAGTTCAAATCTAGCAGCTACTCCTTGGAATCCCTATAAAGGGTCGCTGTGTGTCAAATCTGACTTGATGGCACTTTACAACAGGGCTGAAGGTAGGGTGCAGTGGTCTGAAGAGTGTTAATATGTATAGGATTTCTGTTAGGTGAAAGAAAATGCTCTAAAATTAGAGTGGCTTTGGTAGTACAACTTCAAGAAAACAATAAAAACCACTGATTTGTACACCTAAAATGGGTAAAACCTTTCATAAATGTATTATATCTCAATAAAGCTGATTTTTAAATATATCAAACAGTATTATTAATCCAAATGTGAACCTCCCTTACCCAAAGAAAAACTGAAAACTTCTCTCGTGAGTCTTACCTTTTAAGGGCATCTTTGAGTTCAGGCACGGAACGGATACATTGAACTGTAGCATTCATGTAACAAGTGTTACCAAGATTTGTCAATCCACATGGTAATTCCATCTGATATGAAAAAGGATTAAAACAATGTTGTATATGAATGACATAACATATATGAAATCACTAAGATTCATATTTTGAGGAAAGTCATATTTAGTAACTCCTACCATTTTAGTCCACCTTTACCCTAAAATAACAATTTAGATTGCCCTCACCAAAAACTTTTACGTGCATCTTGCTGATAATCATTCCATGTTTCAGTTCCCTTCTTGAAAATAATTGTGAGAATACAGTAGCACAGTATATATAGAGACACTTCAAAACACAAAAAACAAACAAAAAAATAAATGGCACTATATAAATGGTGCATGGTAAAAAATAAATAACATTTACCACTTATGTGTTGCCCAGTTTCAAAATGACTTTGTATTTAAATTAAGGATAATTTATATGTATTTTCAACCAGGAGGGTTTTGCTTTGTTCTGTTCTTTTTAAATACATTTTTTTCAAATATAAGTCATCAGGACTAAGAAACTGAGAAGTAAATTTCGTTGCTCAAGGATGGTTTTTATAGATTTAAATATCCCAGTACTTACTTAATCTCTTCAAGCCTGTCTCCTCATAAAATAATAAACACTTAAAAAGCGTTTAATATCTACTGGACACACAATACAAATTGACTTTGTACGTGTGTGTAAGTGCATCTTACAACAACCCTCAACATTAAGGTTAATTATAATGCCTATACCACATAGAGTTTTGAAGCTTAAAATCACAAGCTGTGAATTAAAAACCTTGTGTTCAATATTACAAATTTTAACACAAGTTTTAACACAAAATAATTAATTTGAAAGTCAAAAAACAATAGTCAAAATACACAATATTAAAAAAAAAAAACACCCCACTAATTTTATGAATTATCTGACGAGATGAAAAATCCCATGTCAATTTCAAAAATTTTTATGTTGATTGGTGAAAGCAAGCATCCTTACATTAACAATTAAATCTTAAAAACATTTTGACACAACTTTCAGAAAGACATCTTAACGACTGTCCTTTGAAAAATACTGCTCTAACATGAAATTTGGTATATCTTACGGCAGATGCTAACTGTTCTTCTGTCATGTCTTCCACAAAGACAGTTTTAGCTGAGGGTTCCTCAGGAAGAGCATCTGCAGAGCCCATCATTAGTAGATTCATCCCCTGTTTGAAAAAGAAAAAAGGTTCATTTCCCAAAAATCCACAAAATCTATTATACCCAATCAGAGATAGCAGACAAAAAAGTAACACACATTGTATGACTCTACAGAATCCTCGTGTGGCGCTGTAGGTTAATGAGCCAGACTGCAAAGCTGTTTGAACTGCAAGGTCGGCGGTTCAAGCTCACCAGCTGCTCTTCGGAAACCCTATACAGGGTCGCTATGGGTCAGAATCGACTGGTGGGCACTTAACAACAACAGCAACTGATATAAAATGTCTGCAAACTGCAACTCTATAAAAGATAGAAAGCAGACTAATGGATGGGGGAGGGCAGGAGAAGTGAGGAGTGGCATTAAATGGGTACAAGGTTTCTTAAGAGGGTAACAGAAATATTCTAAAATTACATTGTGTGATGGTTACACAACTCTAAAATAAATTTTAAAATAAAAAGTACACAGATGGTGGCTGCCTGAGAACAGGGGTTACTTACATATCTACAAAGGGGAATGAAGCAACTTTTTTAAGCACTGAAACATTTTCGTCTTGATTGTGGAAGTAGTTATGAGTACGAAAATTCAATTATAAAATTACCTAAATTTATCAAATTACACACTAAAAATGGGTGAATTTTATATCATGTAAATTATATTATAAACACAGGGAATTAGGGACACCAATGTCAACTGGCATAACATAATCCATAAAGCTAGTGTTCTACCTCCTACTTTAATTGGTAGCTACTGGAATCTTAAAAGCTCCTAAGTGGTCCTCTAAGATGCAACTACTGGTCTTCCCCAATCAGAAGAAAGAAGAGTGAATGTCTAGCTTTCATGTCCACGTGAACTGACTGAAACATATATCTTGGATCAGTTACACCTTAGTTTTCAAAGTTACATCTTTGCACTTTTAATATTTTAAAGAAGTCTTTTGCAGCAGATTTGCTGAATGCAATATATTGTTTTATTTTTTGACTGCTGCTTCCATGGGCATTGATTATGGATGCAAGCAAAGTGATTTCCTTGACAACTTTAATTTTTCTCCATTTATCATGCTGCTAACTGGTCCAGCTATGTGGATTTTTGTTTTATGCTGAGGTAGAGTGGCTCTGTAGGATAAGTACTAGACTGCTAACCACAAGGTTGGAGGTTCAAGCCCACTAGCCTACTCTTTGGAATTCCTATACAGGATCTCCATGAGTCAGAACTGACTCAATGGCACTTAGCAACAACAATCTATTCTGAAGGCTATAATCTTTGTTCATCAGTGCATGCTTCAAGTCCTCTTTAATTTATGCAAGTGGGGATGTCTCATCCGCGTATCTCGGGACTTTAATGAGTTTTAGTAGCGTAGTGGTTACGAATCGGGCTGCGAACCTTAAGGTCAGTGATTCGAAACTACCAGTCGCTCAGCAGAAGAAAGATGAGGCTTTCTACTCCCGTAAAGACTTACACCCTCGGAAACCCTGTACAGGGTCACTATGGGTCGGAACCGACTCCACGGCACATAACAACAACATTCCAATCCTAATGCTGCATTCTTCTTCATATAGTCTATAACTTCTTGGATTATTTGCTCAACATACAGATTCAATAAATATGGTGAAAGGATACAACCCTGACACATATCTCCCCTGATTTTAAACCAGGCAGTGTACAAGTTTCACATGAGCACGATTAAGTGGTCTGAAATTCTCATTATTGGCAGTGCTATAATTTGTTATCTCTACACAGTCAAATGTCTTTGTGGAATCTATGCATAAGAACAGAAACAGTCACTGAAAATATCATAATACTGAAATGTGAGCAACATATTAATCAATGTGGTAGAAGGAATGAGCACATAATAAAGGGGGCCAGAAGTGGAGGTTAAAAAAGCCAAAGGAAAAACAGCTAGGGAAGAAGAAAATATTCAGATGAGAATAAGACTAGGTTTTAAAAAATCTCACTTAATAAAGTCACCATATTCATTGTCTTAAAAATATCTAGATTAAAATCCAATAACCTTCATTATATCATCTTTTATTATATTGATAAATTATGATCCTACTAAAATGATATATCTAGAATAGGCAAATGTACAGAGAGAAACATTAAGAAGGGGGAAGAGGAGAGAGGGGGAATTACTGCTTAAGGAGTACTGAGTTTCTATTAGGGGTTATGAAAAACTTTTGAAAATAAAGTGATGGTTGCACTATATGGTAAACAAAATGAATGACAATGGACTATACATGTAAAAATGGTTGAAACGGCAAATATCTTTATATATATATATTTTAATATAATAATAAGAAGAAGTGTTTACTAAAACGACAAATTTGTTGTTATAAAAAAAAGCACTAAAAACTATTTTTTAACTCCAAGTCTTTTAACAAAAACAGCCAGATTAAGCCTTCAATTCAGTTTAATGACTACACTTAACAATTTTACTGAGAACTCCAATGATGAAAATTGAAGACCATGTAACAATCACTCCAATGGACTAACAGACTACCACTGTGAGACCTGAAGAACTGGGTGGTGCCCTGCTACTCCTACCAATTGCTCTAAAAAGGATCACATTAGATGGTCCTGGACATAATGAGAGAAAAATGTAGAACAAAACTCAAAATCAAAAAAGAAACCAGGCCTACTGGTCAAATAGAAATTGGTGACTATGGCCCATAGTCACCCTCAGGACTGAAACTGAACTCTTTTAGTGTCTCAGTTTTCAGCCAAATCTCAGACAGATCTATAGGTATGGCATTATTGGATTAGCCCTGGACTGCTAACCTCAAGGTCCACAGTTCAAACCGTTGGAAATCCTATACAGGATCACAACGAATCTGAATCAATAGAACTGACTTGACTGCACTTAACAACAATGCTCAATTTACAATTCTTTAATCCTCTTCTCAGCCATGCCTGAGGACAGGGGTTACTTATCTACAAAGGGGAATAAGCAGAACACGGGACCCTATCCAGAGAAGCCTCAACACCAGAGACGGAGAAAGAAGTGATGACATTGAGAGAGACAGCCGCTGAGGACTCCAGACTCATGAAAAGAGAAAGGCTGTGTGCTGGCGACCAGGAGGCTAGCTTGCAAAATATGTCCTTTGGTTGTTTAAATGATTATATACTCCTGAGTGTTTTTATCTACATTAAAAAATAGTAATAAGAGGGAATAAAGGCAAATATTGCTAACTGATGGCATATGGTGAGTACTGTAATCATTGCAGTGAACCAAAACATGATTGGTTGAATACAAAACCGATGTTCTGTCACATAAACTATCACTAAATTCACAATAAAAGCTTTAATAAAAAAAATTTTTTTAAAGACCAGACTCTGTCGGAGAACAAACAAGATGGCGGATCGGGTGGACGTATAGCAGAGAGCTCCGCCAACAACAACACAGAATAC
>NW_006408621.1:8477909-8491016 GCF_000296735.1 Chrysochloris asiatica
TAACTCAAAAGCATCAAATCTTCTATGGTCTTCCTTATTCACTGTCCAGCTTTCATATTCATGAAAGGTTAGTGAAAATACCATGGCTTGGGTCAGGTGCACCTTAGTCCTCAAGCTGATGTCTTTTATCTTCAACACTTTAAAAAGGTCTTGTGCAGCAGATTTGCCTAATGCAATACGTCGTTTGACTTCTTGACTGCTGTTTCTGTGAATGTTGATAGTTGATCGAAAAAGCATGAAGTCTTTGACAACTTCAATCTTTTTTCCGTTGATAAGAATATTGTTTATTGGTCCAGTGGTGAGGATTTTTGTTTTCTTTACATTGAGATGCAATCCATACCAAACGCTGTGCTCTTTGATCTTCATCAGTAAATGTTTTAAGTCCTCTTCACTTTCAGCAAGCAAGGTTATATCATTTGCATATCACAGGCTGTTTCGCTGAGGGGGATGTCAATTAATGTCATGAAGCAAAATATATATAAATCGTTAAATGGAAAACATATGCTCTAAAAACTTCCACCCAAATCACAATAAAATGATGTAAAAAAAAAGCCCTCATCAATGAAAAGAGGCAAGAAAAATAAAACTTATAAAGATTGGGAAGGGAGAAGCAGAACTGTCTTTATTTGCAGATAACAATCTTACTATATAGAAAACCCTACAGGATCTACAGAAAACTCCCAGAACTAGTCAGTGAACTTAACAGGGTTGTTGTTGTTGCCATGGAGTCAGTTCCAACTCATAGGGACCCCTGTCTAGAGTTTTCCAGGAGCAGCTGGTTAAGTTTGAAATGCTGACCTTGCGATTCAAAACAAAATGAAAATAAAAATTGGCTGTATTTTTATATTCTGGCCATGATAATGGCAAAACATTTTTAAAATATAATTTTCAATCATGAGACAAAGTTCCAAAAATCTAACAAGCATGAGGTGGTTGTTGTTGTTAAGTGCCGTTGGGTCGGTTCCAACCCATAGCGACCCTGTACAAGTATGAGGAGCTTCAAATAATTTGTGGAAAATGAAATGAAAAGATAATGAAATTTTTCCACAAACTTTTGAAGGCCCTCATACACCAAGTTCAAGGATCTTAACACTCGATATTGCTAAGACGCTCATTCTTCCCAAATTGAACTACAGATTTTTTATTAAATGCAATCTCAACAAAATGAGACATTTTATAGAAATTGACAGACTTACTCTTAATGTGATGAAATGGAAAAGAGCTAGAATAGTAGATAAAAATATTTTTGGAAAAGAAAAAGATGGAGAACTCACACGTCTTATTTCAAGACTTACTAAAAAGCTTTAATAATGAAGACTGTGTTAAGATAAATTTAATCAAATAGATCAATAAAACAATAGTCCAAAAATAGATCTACATTCAATTTTCAAGACTCTAGCATAAATCAACGGGAAAACTAAAGTACTTCCAAAAAATAGTGTTGAAACTACTGAAAATACACATAGGAAAAAAGCCTCCTGGAACTTATTCTGGTATAATAATTAGGAAACTGCATCATAAGTGCTTTAGAGATGAATACTCACATTCTTTATTTTGATGTTTCCCCAGTCATCATCCTGTTTTAAAAATAAACAAAACACATTTCACCACCTATGTACAATCTAAATATGATCAACTCATTTTCAAGCTACTTCAAAATAGAGTAAAATTTATTTGGTATGAAGATTTTATTTTAAATTCTTAAAACCAAAAATATTAAATAAATCCAGGCATACCTAGAACTATTGACAGTCGCTTAAACTGCATAAGATTATCTGATACAGAAA
Source organism: Chrysochloris asiatica (assembly GCF_000296735.1). NCBI lineage: Eukaryota > Metazoa > Chordata > Mammalia > Afrosoricida > Chrysochloridae > Chrysochloris > Chrysochloris asiatica. The sequence continues at coordinate 8,479,697 of NW_006408621.1, forward strand.
ATAACAAGTGTTTACAAGGATGTAGGGAAATTAGAATCCTTGTACTCTGTTAGGTAGAACCATAAAATGGTATAACTGCTGTGGAAACAGTCTGGCAGTCCCACAAAAATTAAATATAGAAACTATTATTCCTGGATATTTACCCAAAAGAAATACAAACTAAAACTAAAACAGATCAAAAGTTCATTGCAGCATTACTCTCAATAATCAAAAGGTGGATACAATTCAAGTGTCCATAAACAAATAAATGGATAAAAATGTAGCATTATACATACAATGAATTATTTCGCCATGAAAATAAATAAAATTCATGAACACGCATTTGAAATGCAATGAAATACTATTATATTATATATAATATAATGGACTCCTCATGTGGGGATGTTGGATTAGCACAAGGCTGTGAACAAGGTCTGCAGTTCAAACCCACAAGTTGCTCCTTGGAAAAGAAACCCTTTACAGGGTAACCATGAGCCTGAATTGACTCGACAACACTTAACAACATAGTAGAAATAGAATAAGGAAATACATATAAAATTTTATATTAATCTAAACAAAATAAACTATTACTTTTAATCTTTTCCTCATAGGAAGATTAGATTAGATTAAAGAAAAGATTAAAAGAATGGGTATTCATTGATACAATGCATTTTTAAATTAAAAATAATCCTTTCATATTAGTATTCTGAAATTGCTATAATATTCCACCCTTATATTAACACAAATAAAAAACATTTTGTCATTGAGTCAAATCTAATTCATGAGGACCCCATGTGTATAAACAATTTCATTAATCATATGCTCTATAAAACTGAAAAATATCTTAAATAGTTAACACTAAATATATTTTCTGGTATTAATTTTAATCGCTAGTCATAAAACAATAAGATGTATGAAAAATAGACAAAATTTTACCTTTAATGTTCCTCCTTTCACCATAACTTTCTGTCTGGCTGGCTGGACTCCAGTTAATGCAAAAAGCTGAGCCTTGAACACCATTGGAGGTTCATCAGTATTCAATTCTACACCTTCAAATTTCTCCTTTCCCCATTTTACAGTAACTGCAAACAAAACCACAATTTATTTTTTCATTTACAAAGTTAGATTTTAAATATCGAATATCCTTAGAAGATTACCTATTAAGCTAATTCTTGAAAGTCAATTTCTGTCATTAATCTTTTTATCCTCTTCATGTCTACCTACTAGTTGTTCACATGTAGGTCATCCTTCAGTAAAACTTACATGACATCTAAACCAACTCCTCACTTGAGAGACTAATGAGAAGTTGACTGATTTGTTAATGTCACAAAATCCATTGCTGATGTGTTGATTAATGTCATAAAACTGGTTAGTAAATATCCAAGTCTTCTGAAACCTACTCTAATAATCTCTGTAAAATTATCACTTACATATTTCCAAAAAAAAGTTATTTGATCTTCAAGAATGTGTTTAATTAAATATTCATTAAAGTTAAAACATACTTTTGGAAGAAGGAGAAAAAACACACTAGAAAGATAGTTTAGGACAGAGAAAATATAATTCTTGGGAGAATAAAGCATATTTAGTTATGAGTCTGTGGTTGGTGCAAATGGTTAATGAGCTCAGCTGCTTACCGAGTGGTTCAAATTTAATCGTTGACAGTTCAAGTCTAGCTATAGGCACCAGAAGAAAAGCGTGGTGATCTACTTCTGAAAAGTCAGCCAAAGTGATTTACAGATTAAATGCAATCCCAATAAAAATTCCAACAACCTTCTTTACAGAAACAGAAAAACCAATCTTTAGTTTTATATTGTTGATGTTAAACGCGCCCTCAAGTCAGTTCCAATTCATAGTGACCCTGTAGAGGGCTTCCAGGGAGCAGGTAGTGGGTTTGAACCACCAATCCTGAGGTTAACAGTCCAGTATTTATCCTACAGCACCACACCAGGACTCCATGTATGAGAAGGTTGTTTGTGCTGTTGTTGTGTGCCAATAGCTAAAAAAATGTTGAAAGTGAAAAACAAAACAGAACTCACAGTTCATGATTTTAAAGCATGTTATACAGATAAGGTAATCAAAACAGCCTGGCACTTTTATAACAATAGACACATAGATTAATGGAATAAAAAGTCTAGATATAAACACATATGTATGGTCAACTGATTTGTGACAAGTACATTTGATGGGACTCTTGAACCACACAGAAACAAAGCTGTCAGACCTAGCTTTCAACAGTGGATTGATGTTCTAATATGACAGTCAACAGCAAAAGACAGGAATGGGACTGCATCAAAATTAAAAATCCTTATTCATCAAAAGACTACCAAAAAGAGAAAAGACAAGTTGACCAAGAGAATCTAAAAACCAAAACAAACATAACATTGACAACTTAGTAAAGAGAAAATGGAGAAAAGGACCTGAATAAACATTTCACCAAAGAGGACATTCAAATGGCCACCAAGCATCATCAGTCATCAGACAAACAAATCACAGTTAGATATGAACTGGACTGCTAGTCATAGTTATTCAACCTATCAACCACTCCTCAGGAAAAAGATGAGGTTTTCGGTTTCCATAATGAGTTGGTGTTGTTGCTAAGTGTCACTGAGTCAGTTCCGACTCAAAGGGATCCTGTACAGGGTTTCCGAGAAGCTGCTGATTGGTCTGAACTGCTGATTTTGTAGTTCAAAGTCCAGTGCTGATCCTACAGTGCCACACCAGGAGTCCCATAAAGATTTAAAGCCTCAGAAATCCTGTATACAGGATCACAATGAGTCAGAATCAACTGGATGACAGTGGTTTGGGGTTTTTTGGGTTAGGACTGTTAAATTAAAAAAAAAAAATGATGTGGGGAAATTGAACTTTGTTGCTGGTGTGAATGAAAAGTCAGCCATTGAAAACCCTACGGAAACAGCAATGAAGCTGCTAAGCCCTACAACGTTCAATAGACTCCTGTGAACCTGGGTGGAGACCTGGTTGCCCAGCAGTGTGGCAAGACCTGGGGACTCTTGGGCCCAAAGTCAGTGACAAAGCCACAGAGGACTAGAGTGGAGAGTGAAGCAAGCGTCCAGCTGATAAGAAGAGAGGGCATATGCACAAGAACAACCATATGTGCAGATAATATCCATTTGACCTGGATTCATTGACTGGATGATCAGAGCCCAAGCAGAAGAAGAAAGAAGAGGGAAAAAAAAAGAGTAATCTGATACAATTTGATGAACTTGACCTACACCTATGGATGCAGTAGCTCAAAAGAGGGAACAAATTCTTACAGCAAGGATCATTCCCACCCTCTCCATTCACAGGGTAGACAGGGATGTGCAACTTGGACAATGGCAAGAAGTGCCTGGCTTACAAGCTTTCAAGAGGGAACCTAGTTTCAGAGGGCATGAAGGAAGGTAGAATCTCCACTGAGTTGTATACAATCTGTCTAGGCGGGGCTGATGAAATGAAATGTGGATGGGTCTCTTTTGATACAATAGTGAGTAATTGTTATCAGGACTGGTTGTGAGGATTGGAAATGTAAAGGTAGACATTTTATAGCAAAAAGGGGAGTAATTAACTTTTCAGTCTAGGAGCTGAGGTCCCTGGGACAATCAAGGGAGAAAAGCTGCGAGCGGGACCCTACCCAGAGAAGCAGTGATGCCTGAGATGGAGGCAGAGATGATGATGTGGAGAGATGGAGCAGCTGGGGACTTTAGACACAGAGAGGGAGAAGGGCTGTATGCTGACGACCGGGGGGCAGGCTTGTAGTATACACCCACTGGTTGGTTGATGATGCATGGAAGGTACTCTGACATGGCAATGAAACGATATACGATAGGATGAATGTAAAACTAATGTTCTCCCATGTAAACTATCACATAATTCACAATAAAACATTAAAAAAACCCAACAACCTAAGGACCAAAATTCTACTCTGAAATACATGGGTTGCCATGAATTGGAATGACGTGGTAAGTTTAGAAATACCGATCCTGGGTTATAAGTAAAGAAAAGCAGAAGAGAAAATAAATTGCAATTTCTGAGCAGAGGTTTTAACTATTATGTGAAGAATCCAAAGATATAGCTATATCATTAAAATATATAAATCAAATTTCAATCAGTGTTAGGAATTAGCTAATTTTGTAAATATGTGAAAAGTTACAAACTTGAAGAGTTTGTTTATACTGAAAACTTTATGCCCAACTCTACATGAGAATCTCACAATTTAATAATTGTCTGATTCCCAACTTCTAAAACCAGTTGAGCACTCATTCAAAGACAAGCACAGTACCAAGCACTTGGGAGACTCCTGTGAGCCAATTAAGAGAGCAAGGCAGGGAAAGAAAGTTCATACTGGTCATAATTGTTGTTTGTTATTAAGAAGTGCCATCGAGTCAGTCCCGACCCATAATGACCCTGTATAGGGTTTCAAAGGAGCAGCTGGTGAGTGTGAACCACCAATCTTGTGTTTCAAACAGATCTTGTGGTCCAGTGCTTTATCCCACAGCACCACACAAGGACTCCAACAGTACAATACTAATGTTACAAATGCTGTAAAAACACAGAGAAAGCTTCAGGATTGAGGAAAGATTTTCTAAAGGAAGCAAAAATTTAAAGAAAAAAAATATGTACATGCTAGTCAGAGGCCAAGAAATACCTTCAAAAGCAATTGCCCTGATATAATTCCTAAAGTGAAGGGAAAGCGTAACAACAGATGAAACTGAAAATAAGTGTCAAGTTAAGAAAGGTAACATTAAGTCATGCTAAAATTTTTAATCCCTGAAAGGTTTTCATAAAGATCACTTTGGTCTAGTTTGAATATTAGATCACTCTAGCAGTAGCCCAGGAAAAAGATGAGGCTTTCTGCTCCCTTGGTTTCCAAGAGGCAGTTGGTGAGCTTGAACAGCCGGTGTTCTCAGAAACCCTATGCAGGGTCACAGACTCCACAGCAAACCACCACCAACAGCAGCAAGAAAAATGGAACTGAAGGGGATACAACTATCAGCTAGAAACATACTCAACAGATAACATAGGGCTAGTTCAAAAGACTGTTAGAAATAACCAAAAGGAAACTATCTGAAATTTATTTAGCGTTTTCACCTACACCAAGTTATTTTAACTTTTTGCAGATCCATAAAAGGGTTATTCCAGTATCACAGGATTCTGTTGAAAATTAAAACATAAAACAACGCAACATAGGATATTCTGAAGGTTAAAACAAAGCAGCATGCATAAAACCCTAGCTCTGTACCAGGCAAATAGTTGTTAAGTGCTGGTGAGTCTTAGATGTTCAGTAATTTTTATGGACTTTACCCATAATCATATAAGAATGTAGGTATTGCCTCTGGATTGCTGGCAGCAAGGTCAACAGTTCAAACCCACCAGTTGCTCCTTGAAAACTCTACTCAGGTTGGATATGAAACAGAACCTAGTAGATAGCACTTAAAAAATAAAACAAGAAATAATATCTTAAATGTTCACTTCATTTTAATGCAACGTTGTTTTTATTTTAATAAGTTGAAACGTGAACACAGATTCTCAATATTGAGACATGTAATGGAAGGAATCTTAGAAATTTACTTCATTTTATCCTGCTAGGCTAATTAAATACATAACATGGAAATTAATTTTTAAGACAGAAACGTTGGTGAATATAGGCATTTCTGCATGGGCAACAACGGGAGGGGATGGTTTTGAGGCCTGTGGGTCTGTGTGCAAGTGTTGTTAGCATACAACCTTCTTTATTTAATGCATAAATAGGATATTTTCAAACACTGCTCTGCTAATTGTTGTGGCTATAAAAAGGGGTTGGACAATCATTATTAAAAGCATGCCACTCAAGTTTCTAGACCACAAAGAATCGATCCTGAGTTAAAAACAGTCTGATTCATATTAACTTTTGAAAATGCTGAATCTATTAAATAAAGGCATTGTGACAGAATAGAGTCCGAGATGGTTAATTAATCATACCTGCACAGCCAATCAGGTCAATACATACATTTTAGGTGCCATTTTGAATAAGGATAGGAAACAGCAAGATCCATTCAATAAATAAAAATGTGGTGTCTGGCTAGTACCTTGGACTGCCATTGTCCAAAAATGTCCGGTCATATACCAGTCAAAAATAACTGGCAACCTCGTACAACTGTATTCATCTACCTCTCAAAGTTAAGATTATGCTTCTCGTATAGCCCCAAACAATGCTTGATTAAATAAAAATTAAGCAAAAAGATAGGTTCGCAATCTACCGCGGGATAAAACTGAAATTGGTGCAAAAGATGCGGTCGGGCCAAAGTCAGCAAAAGGTACAACAAGGGAGAAAGGAGGCCTTAGAAGGAAACGCCAACACCTGGGTCTTTCATCTTTTCCTAACCTCCTTCCCCACTTCCCTTCTACAAGCTACCTCGGGAGTGCCCAAAGGCGCACACCACCTTCAGCCAGGCCCGCGGTGGCCTGGGGCACACCCTCGCCTATCCCGACACCCTAGGTCAGCGACAGAAACTCCTGCAGAGTCACGTCTCCGAAAGGCCGACACTAGCTGCTGCCCCACCTCGGACGGGGATTCCTGTCCCAGGCCACCCACCCCTGGCCCGACTTGGAAAGCATTCCCACACGTCGCAGGGCTCAGAACGAGGAAGGATGAAGATGCAGGGTCAGCACGACATCTGAGTACCCTGCTCGCCCCACCCTCCCCTACCCCGCCCCTGCCGCCGCAGGGTCAGGCCTACTCTGAGGCCTAGCATCGGGGCGGGAGACCGCGGCGCGAGGCGAGGACGGAGCTCACCAGAGTAGAGAGGCATGGCGGGGGCCCAGGGGAGGCAGTGGTACAGGAAGGCTGGGCCTGGCAGGAGCGGCGAAGGAAAAGGAAGGAAAAAAAGCAGCGGCAGCAGCCGAGGTGGAGGCGCGGTAGCAGTAGCGGCTGCAGCTCCGATGCGACGCGAGTCTCATTCAAACCGGCCACTGGCGATGACGCAGCAACACGCAGTTCGCCAAGCTGAAGAGCTGGACGAGTGCGAAGGGGAGGCGAGACGCGGGAGGATAGGCCAGGCCTGCGGGAGGAAGGAGGAGGGAGATGGGAAGAGGGGCTGGCTGAGGGGAGGAGAGTGGAAGGGGTAGGTGGTGGGAGGGGCGGCGCGGGGAGCTGCGCCGCCGGTACAGGTGCGCGCCTGCGCACTGACAACGCCTAGCCGCCCTGTCGCTTTGCCTTGCGCGTGTCCTACGACCAGCAGTCCTGGTAGCAGTGGGAGGGAAAAGTGGTAATCCGATGGCTCTCTTTTTTAAAAACTGTTGTCCCTGTTTTCGAAATGGTGGGCCAGGAAAGCTCAGAGGGGTTTCCTATTGTTAAGTGTCGTCGAGTCGATTCCGACTTATAGCGATCCTGTACAGGGTTCCGAGGAGCAGCTGGTTGGTTTAAACCACTGACCTTGAGGTTAGCAGTCCAGTGCTTATCCTACAACGTTACACCAGAAATCCTGTTGTTAGTATTGCAGGAAAAAACTACTAAAACATGTACTAAGAATATGGAAAATAGAAAGGAGACTAGCTAGAATAGAACAAACGCTGTGTCTGCGGGACAGTGCTGAAATGAGAAGTGATGTGGTTATAGAGAGCCTGTATGTCAAGATAAAATGTTCAGTCTACCAAGATTTCATCACCCCAAGTAGAAAGTCAGTACTCTTAAAGCATTTGCTAAGCACCAGTTTACACTTTCCTATTTGTATTTCACTATCATTTGTTAAGTGCTGTGGTGTTGATTCCAACTCATAGTGACCCTGTATAAGTTGAACCACTGACCTTGTGGTCCAGTACTTATCCTACAGCGCCTCATTTGTGTCTCTGACTTATTAAGCATAATGTTTTCAAAGTGCATCCATTTGAAAGATGTACTAGAATTTCCCTTCACTTTATACATGAATAATATTCTATGGTATTTATATATCACATTTTGTTTTCCATACATTTATTTATTTCCATACTTGGGTTGTTAAGAAATTTTGGCTGTTGTAACTAATATTGCCATGAACAATGAACATTGTTGTTAAATGCTGTCAAGTCGGTTCCAACCACAAGCGACCCTGATAGGGTTTCGGAGGAGTGGCTGGTGAGCTTGAACTATGGACCTTGTGGTTCAAACTAACTTTGCAGTACAAGGCATTAACCCACAGTGCCACACCAGGACTCCCAGTGAACATTAGTATACAAATAGCTCTTTGGGTCCCCTGCTTTCAAGCATATGAGGGTAAGTCAAAAAGTATTGCTCCTAGTGTTCTAGTTAATACATACACAGATTTATTTCAAACAAAACAGGTCCCTGTGATCCGTGAATGGATGCAAACATTTGTCTTCTTATTGTTGTTTTTGTTAAGTGCCACTGAGCAGTTCAACTCATAGTGACCCTGTATAGGATTTCCCAGGAGCAGCTGGTGAGCTTGAACCACCAACCTTGTGGTTCAAACTGATCTTATGATCTAGTGCTTATCCTACAACACCTCACCAGACATCCCTTATTGTTATTAGGTGCCATCCAATAGGCTCCAACTAATAGCAACCCTATGTACAACAAAAGAAAACACTGCCTGGTTCTGTGCTGTATCATCCTCACAATTGTTTCTATGTTTGAGCACATTGTTGCTGCTACTGGGTCAGTCTATCTTACTGAGAATCTTCCTCTTTATCAATAACTGTTTACTAAGCATAATGTCCTTTTCCAGGGACTGTTCCCTCCTGATAACATGTCCAAATTACTTCAAAAAAAGTCTCACAATATTCGCTTCTAAAGGGGCATTCTTCCTATACTTCTAAGATTTGTTTGTTTTTCTGGCAGTTCATGGTAATTTTAGTATTCTTCACCAACATCACAATTCAAATTCACAGATTCTTTTCTGGTCTTCCTTATTCATTATACAACTTTCATATTCCTATGAGGCAATTGAAAATACCATGGCTTGGATCAGGCATACCTTATACCTAATAAAGAGCATTTCAAGATTTATCTGGACGTTTGGTATAGGACAATGTCCATAGGCCTGCAAGGAAAACTAGTTAATATGACTATTACTCAAATTTATGCACCAACTATGAAAGCCAATGAAAATAAAACTGGAGAATTCTACTGACTTTGACAGTATGAAACTGATCAAACATGTAGTGAATATACACTAATAGTTACTGATGATTGAAATGTGAAAGAAACAAAAGGAAAGAATCAGCAGTTGGAAAATATGGCCTTGATAGAATTCATATTTTATCATACTCACATGATAGAATTTTGCAAGACAATGACTTTCTCATTTATTTTTCAATAGCATAAACAGCAACTATATACATGAAACTCACCAGAGGAGATACACAGTAATCAAATTCACTACATCCATGGAAAAAGACTATGAAGAACTTCAGTATCAACAGCCAAAACAAGGCCAGGGGCTGACTGTGTAACAATCATAAGCATAAACTTGCTCATATGCAAGTTTAGGTTGAAATTGAAGAAAATTAAAACACATCTACGAGAGCCAAAATATGATCTTGAATATTGTTGTTGTTAAGTGCCGTCGAGTCGGTTCCAACCCATAGCGACCCTGAACAGGGTTTCCGAGGCTGTAAAACCTTTACAGGAGCAGAAAGCCTTGTATTTCTCCTGCAGAGCAACTGGTAGTTTCAAACTGCTGACCTTGCAGTTCGCAGCCCGATTCGTAACCACTATGCAACCAGAGCTCCTTGATCTTGAATATTTCCCACCTGAATTAAGAAACAATTTCATGGATAGATTTGGTACATTGAACACTAATGACTGAAGACCAGAGAAGATGCGGATGACATGAAGAACATCATACATGAAGAAAACAAAAGTTCATTAAAAGGTAGGAAAAAAAGAAAAGAACAAAGTAGATGTCAGAAGAGTCTCTGAAACTTGCTTTGGAATGTAGAGAAGCTAAAGCAAAAGGAAAAAATGAAGAAGTAAAAGAGCTGAACAGAAAATTTTAAAAGGCAGCTTGAGAAAACAAAGTAAAGTATTACCATGAAATGTGCAAAGACCTGGAGATAAAAAACCAAAAAGAACAGGATCAGTATTTCTCAAACTAAAAGAACTGAAGAAAGAAATCTAAGCCTTAAGTTGCAATATTCAGGAATTCCAGGGGTAAAATGGAGTTCTGGTGTGGTGCTGTAGGATAAGCAGTGCACTTCTAATTGCAAGGTTTGCAGATCAAGCCTACCTCAAAAGTTCTATACAGGGCCACTATGAGTCTAAACTGACTGAATGACACTTAGCAAAAACAATGGGCAAAATATTAGATGATGCAGTATGCATCAAAAGATGGAAGGAATACAGAGTCATTGAACTGAAAAGAGCTGGATGATGTTCAACCATTTCAAGAGGTAGCATATGATCAAGAACTGATGATATTGAAGGACTAAGTCCAAGCTGCGCTGAAGGCATTAGTGAAAAACAAGGCTCCAGGAATTGTTGGAATATCAATTTATATGTTTCAACAAACTGATACAATGCTGGAAGTACTAGCTCATCCATGCCAAGAAATTTGGAAGACAGCTACCTGACCAACTGACTGGAAGAGATCCATATTTGTGTCCATTCCAAAGACAGGTGATGCAATAGAATGCGGAAATCATCTAACAATATCATTAATATCTCAGGCATGTAAAATTGTGCTGCATATATTTTAAAAAACAATTGCAGTAGTACATCAGCAGAGCAATGACAGAAACTGAAGCCCATCCAAAAGAGGACATGGAATGAGGGATAGCATTGCTGACCCCAGATGAATCTTGGCTGAAAGCAGAGAATACCAGAACCATTACAACAAAAAGAGAAATTACTTTTCTTCTAGGAAATTCCATAAATTTTAACAAAGCTTAATAGTGGCAGTGTAGGGAAGGAAACAATTGGAAAATATTTAGATACTGCTCAAAGAAAAAGACTCTTTTTAAAATTAGTTCTTGACTAATTTTGATACTCACTTTTAGATTTCAAATTTTCAGATAAGTTTACTAGGTTTATACTAAATTTCTCTATAGCAATCATTCCCATATACTAATTTCCACTGTACACCTTATATAAAATCCATTTAATTAACTTTCTGCAGGTAATTTTTTAAAATATAAAATTGCCATAATTTCCTGAATTTTCTCATAGAGAATTAAGGCAACCAGCATCTATGAAGAACATTTCCTGCTTTTGTCTCCCACTCTACCCTTTCTTAAAATTTTGAAACATTAGCTTGATTTTTTTTCTTGGATTGGAGAGGATGCCTACCTCCTGTTAAAATGCAAGTTTGTAGAACAAACAAGATGGCGGATCGGGTGGACGTGTAGTAAAGAGTTCCGCCAGCAACAACAC
>NW_006408621.1:8494912-8498404 GCF_000296735.1 Chrysochloris asiatica
TATATGGAGGGGATTATAATCAATGTAATGAAACAAGTTATATGAATTATTGAATGTGAAACTGATGATGTGCCCTGTAAACTTTCACTCAATCCACAATAAAAACCTTAAATTAATAAAATAAAATAAAATGCAAGTTTGTGTAGGTCAGGCCTCACATGACCCTGGCATAATCAATCAGAACATTGCTTTCCTCTGTTCATAGTGATTGGTTTAAGGACAGACATATGACTCAAACCAGATAATTAAGTGGATTTCCTATGTTTCTAAAATGATTAGCAAAGAATGTCTTTGGGCTGAGATGGAAACTCTCTAAAAGGTAAGTCTGGTCTGATGAGAAAACTGTGAGATGGAGGATTCTGATGACATCATTTGAGCCTCTGGAGTCATGCTCAAAGCTACCTTTATACTGTACTTGTCAATTGCACAACTCATTATATATATCCTCATTAGCCAGTCTAGGTTGAATTTTCCACTTGCAAACAGAGACTTCTAATAAAAAAACAACTGTTGAGAAAACGATTTTCTAACATGAGTTATGGAGTCCTGGCGTGGTGCTGTAGAATAAGCATTGGACTGCTAACCACAAGTTTGGCAGTTTAAATCCACCAGTCACTCCTTGGAAACCCCGCACAGGGTCACTATGAGTCAGAACTGACTAGACGGCACTTAACAAAAACATGAGTTATATTAGAAAATCTAACTATGTACCCATTTATGTATCATTACTATGGAATCCTGGTGTGACACTGTAGGATAAGCATTCAACCTCAAGGTCAGTTTGAAATGCAAGGTCGGTGGTTCAAACTCATCAGTTACTCCTCAGAAACTCCACACACATTCACTATGGGTCGGAACTGACTCAATGGCACTTATCAACAACAACTATGCAATGAGCAAAACATTTTAAAAATCAATTTCCCAATAAAAACAAGCCTAGCGCCTTTACTGTTGTAGTTAAATGTCATGGAGTTGATTCAACTCATAGCAGCTGTGTATAGAGTTTTTGTGGAGTGAATGGTGAGTTTAAACCACTGACCTTGTGGTTAGTAGTCCAGTGCTTATCCTACAGAGCCACACCAGAGCTCCAACACTTTTACTTTTAATTAAGCAAACAATTTTAAAGTACAGCACTCCTGGCGGCTGCTGTTATGTGCAATTTCGGCTCTACAGTGATCTCCTGTATAGGGTTTCTGAGGTTGTAAATCTTTATGGGAGCAGAAACCCTTATCTTTCTCCTGTGGAGTAGCTGGTGGACTTGAACTGCTGACCTTCCAGTTAGCAGCCCAATGTGTAAGCCACTATACTGCCAGGACTCCTTATGCAGTAAAATAAGGAGGTAGACATGAAGCAGTGAACATGTTATTCGATCAATTAACTGGGATAGTCTATGAAATCATGACCCCAAACCTCCAAACCAAGAAACCAAATCTCATGAAATGTATATAAAGCAGCTTCCTCAGCTGATCTTTGGTTGTTGATTATGGAAATAAATACACACACACAGGGGAGTTCAAAAAGTTTATGGGAAAATTCCAGCATCTTTCTTTTTTGTTGTTCTGCTTTTATTCTTTCTTCAGGATTTTTATACTAAATTTAAAACACACACACACACAAAATAAAAAAGGAATCAACCCGCATGTATCTTAGAAGTCCTTCCAAGCGTTTCAGAACTCAATAGTCATGGAAACTGCCACCTTTTCTTCTTTGCTCAGTCTGCAGCTCATTTAAGGATCATTAGATGACTTACGAATCGGGCTGCTAACCTCAAGGTCAGCAGTTTGAAACCACCAGCTGTTCTGCGGGAGAAAGATGAGGATTTCTGCTCCCGTAAAGATTTGCAGCCTCAGAAACCCTGTGCAGGGTCACTATGAATTGGAACCGACTCCACGGTAGGTACTTAACAACAACAACAGATGACTGATGTTCTAGGTTTTTACAACCAAACTTGTTCCGCCAAATCCAAGACGCTGAATTTATCCAAATTGTAGAAACATGCCCAGCCACCAAAATACCACCCATTCAGATCAACAACAGTTTTATTGCTTATTCAACCCTCTAAAATTCTAAAAGTATTCATACTACTTTATCATCCCGGCACTAGCAATTTCAAATATTACACATTTTCCAAGTTTGCCATATTTCTCATTCTTCCTTGGTTCCATCTTCCAGGTCTTCATCTACCTCTGTAGGTAGATGAAGACTTTGTTGTTGTTGTTGTTAAGTGCCATCGAGTCAGTTCTGACCCATAACGACCCTGTATAGGGTTTCCAAGGAGTGCCTTGTGAGCTTGAACCGCTAACCTTGTGGTTCGAACCGACTGCAGTCCAACGCATTAGCCACACCAGGACTCCATAGGACGAGTTTAGTTGGACACTTAAGTATTTCAGCAAATGGAATTGAATTCGGTTTCTTGAATGCATCTTTCTTGATAGCATCACCAATAATGATCTTGCCTTCTCGATTGCCTGATTTTTCTGATGACAATGCAGTACTCAGCCCTTGTTCAGGCTTCCCAAGACCTTGACCTTCTCAGAAGCCATACTTGTGCATGATTTTATGTGCTACTGTGCAACCCATATTCGCAAGGAAGCAGTTACTAGGCCCAGTTGGAGATCTGGACCTATCTTGTTCATCATACACTGGAGGAGGAATAGTAGCTTTGGAAAACTGTGATCATGGTCTTGAATCCTCTTCTTAAGGGAAATCTGGGGGTAGTTGTCTTTTTGTATAAGAGAAGCAGGTGGTGCAATAGCAGCTCCGTCCACATTTCTTTTCACCCGCTTTTCGTTCTTCAACTTCATCAGAATCTGGATCCGGTCGCTTTGAAAACCCACTAGTTCCATGTTTATCTTTAGGCAGTTTTACTCTTTCTTCTATTTCTTCTTGTCGTTCCAACTGCCTCCATCTTTGTAGTTCCTCTCTTTGGCGCTTTACTTCTTTTCCGTTATCAATAGGAAACCTGGGATTATATTCATCATCCAAGGTAACCAAAAATCTCCAGCGGAATAATCCACTGGGAACAGGATCCGTTAGCCCAGCTGCCACATAAGGTGGTGTGGTGGTGTGTCTACAATTTGCCGGTCATCTGAAGAGCCGCCTCGTTTTAGGTCAATTACTGGGACAAGGACTGTACTTTGCTTTGCCTCTTGGCTCTTTGCTTGAGTGAAAGTTGCCTTCTTCACCTGAAGTTGATGAGACTGAACAACTTTGACATTTTTGGACCAGCCTTCTGCCTTTGAATCACTGGTCTTGACTCCCAGGTCATCATAGAGGGACATCTTTGCAGTTTAATGCCGGCCCACCAGGCCAACTAACCCCATTGGCTAGAGCAGCTGCAGAGCAGAGCGGCGGCGGAGGCAGGCAAGCTCCAGACAGACCCCAGAATCACAGCGGAAAGGAGAGGTTTGGGCGCCCTCTGCCTCCAGCATCCTTCAATTCCATTTTTCACAAACTTTTTGAAAATGCCTGATATATGTGTATGTATGACTC
>NW_006408621.1:8498569-8534707 GCF_000296735.1 Chrysochloris asiatica
CCTCATCTTTCTCCCATGAAACAGCTGGTAGTTTCGAACTGCTGACCATGAGATTAGCAGCCCGATTCGTAACTACTACGCTACCAGAGCTCCATATATATATATATTTGTTATTATGTGCCATGGAGTCGGTTCCAACTCATAGCGACCCTGTACAGGGTTTCTTTACGGGAGTAGAAAGCCTCATCTTTCTCTCGAGAAACAGCTGACCCTGAAGCAGCTGACCCTGAGGTTGATGATTACGCTACTAGCTCTCTCTCTCTCTCTCTCCATATATATATGTGGAGAGAGAGAGAGAGAGAGACTGCAAAACCAGTCTGAACTGCAAGGTCGGCAGTTCAAGCTCATCAGTCGCTCCTTGGAAACCCTATACAGGGTCACTATGGGTCAGAACCGACTTGATGGCACTTAACAACAATATGTATACAGACACAACACTAAAACAAATTTTAGTTGGTAGCTTAAGCAAAATAGTGGCTACAGTGAATTCCAGAATGA
Source organism: Chrysochloris asiatica (assembly GCF_000296735.1). Classification (NCBI taxonomy): domain Eukaryota; kingdom Metazoa; phylum Chordata; class Mammalia; order Afrosoricida; family Chrysochloridae; genus Chrysochloris; species Chrysochloris asiatica. Next base: position 8,499,068 of record NW_006408621.1, read on the forward strand.
CAAATGTTTGTTCACGGACTCTCTCAGACCAACATCCTAGGGTTAGCTTTGTCTATTCTCAACAATGAGGAATAGTGCAGGATTATTTCAGATCGGCTCTGAAATAAACCAGAATACAAATCACAGCAGGCTTTTCTAATCAAAGCACCATCTTGAATTTATATTGTAAAACAATTACAAAGCAGAGGTCTGGTATCATAGAGGTTATGATTCGGGCCGCAAACCTCAAAGTCAGCAGTTCGAAACTACCAGCTGTTCTGCGGAGAAAGATGAGGCTTTCTGCTCCAGTAAGGATTTACAGTCTCGGAAACACTGTACAGGGTCGCTATGAGTCGGAACCAACTCCACGGCACCTAACAACCACCACGATATATGCAAACCAGTTGTAAAATTGTCAGCCTCTTCTCTTCCTATCCTATAATGTTAGTTACTTCTTTTTCACTACTTTTAACTAGATTTAAACAATTTTCTTTAATCTAGAAACCAGGTCCTCTTTTTCTGCTCTGAACACAATGTTCCTTATCTACTCCGAATCTGTTAACTGTTATGGTGTGGCGCTGTAGGATCAGCACAGGACTGCGAACCACAAGGTTGGCAGTTCAAACCCACCAACTGCTCCTATACAGGGTGGGTGTGAGTCAAACCGACTTGACGGCACTTAACACCTATTAACCAAAAAATGTCAGTCAACAGTAATATAAATAAATAAACAGATCCCTGCCCATAAAATGCTTATTGGCAATTAAGAGAGAGGAATTCACATGTAAAATGTTTTGTGGTAACAGTATTACTTTGTGCAGTTATTAAACTGTTTTCTCTACAATTAGATTTCTTAAATTCCTGAGTAGGAGTCATCATCCACGGTGTTTCTCAATACCCTGCCCAGTTGTTGTGAAGTGCTGATGAATCAGTTCCAACTCATAGCGACCCTGTATAGGGTTTCCAAGAAGCAACTAGTGAGTTTGAACCATCAACCATGTGGTTCAAACCAACCTTTCAATTGGTCCAGTGATTATCCCACAGTTTCTACATTTTAAAAAATGTTTTCTATAATCACTTTTTACTTACTGAATGATAACATATACTTTTCACATTGTCTTAATAAGTTTTGGAAACAAAACTATGTAGTAGAGGAAACATTCCGTTCTGAGTTGTCACACACGGGTTTTATACTCAATTTTGAGTCTAATAGCAAGTTAGTACATGGTTTTGTTACCATTTCTTCCCTGAGTATTGTTATTCTTATTTGAAGAGCAAATACGTCTAGTGGACTCCCTCAAATGTCATTTCCAACATTAAAATTCTGTGACTCTAAGAAAGATATAATGGAAGGGGAAAAAAGAGAAATAGTTACAAGAAATAGGAGGAAATAGAAAACAAAAACTCAACAGCTTGCTTTCAGCAAAACCTGAGCATTAATTTCTGATGTTTATGTAAAAAAAAGTTGTAATTTGTTGACCAAAGTAATTGTGGTAGAGTATATTTTTATTCCTTTCTCTGCCTGTCCCTATGGAAGGATTGTTTCCTCACTCACTTGATGTCAATCAAGCTTGGCTTTAGGATTTACTTGGGTCATCAGTGTGAGTGGAAGAGGCGTGTCATTGCTGGAGAAAAATGTTAACAGATCATGTATCACCATGTTCTCTTCTGCTGTCACAATGAAAGGGGCTATTCTGTCAGCCTGGGACCCAATGTGAATGGGTTATGGAATAGAGCTACAGCTGACTTGTGATGAACACGAAGACTAACCAAGAAATAAACCTTTGTTTTTATAAACCACTGAGATTTGGGGCATTGTGATTCCACAGCATAATCTATCCTCTCCTGACTAATACTGTAACAGTAACTCAGCAAAAATATATTAAGATGGCTGTGTACACCTGAAAATTTGAAACATAAGAACTTGATTTTCCTTTTCTTCCTATAAATAATATAGTAAAACCTGTGAAAACTAAAACTTGTGGAAGGCAGAAACTTGTCAGAGAAGGAAAATTCAAGTTAATTCCAGCTCTCACTGTATACAAACAGAAAGTTGAGGTAATTTGTTACTGACAAAGACAGACTTGTACTGTATGTCTCAATACACAGAGAAATCAGTGAGACAAGAAAGTGTGGCAAAGGAAGCAAGGTTTAATGTGGATAGATTGGCACAGTGGTGACAGCAATGGACTTGGGTTTAGCAAGGATTGTGCGGTTGGCCTGGGACTAGGCAGTGTTTCATTCTGTTATACATAGACTCACTATGAGTCAGCACCAACTCAGTGGTGCCTAACAACACTAGACAGGAAGCAGAGGGATGTCCTCTAAGAATTCTAACTCTCTGAGGATAGAGGGGGCTTTATAGGGATTTCGGTCACGGGGCCTGAGGAATTTCAGGAACTTCTTTGTGGCTCTAAGGTAAAACTGATCACTCTAGACATGTTGTCTGTAATAGGCAAGATTTCTTCTTTTGTGGTAATTATTAGGGACTTTCACAGGAGCTATATGGTTGTTTTCCTACTAGTCTTTGGTGGTGGTGGTAGTTGTATGTTACTGAGTTAACTCCAAATCATAGCGACCTTGTTTGTTTAGGGTTTCTGAGGCTGTAATTCTTTACAGAAGCAGAAAGTCTCATCTTTCTCCCATAGAGTAGCTGGTAGACTTGAACTGACCTTGCGGTGGTTAGCATTCTAGCTTGTACTCCATTATGGTATCAGGGCTCCATCCTAGTCCTTGGTGGTGGTGATGGTGGTGTGCCATGGAGTCAGTTCTGACTCACAGCGACCCTGTGCAGGGTTTCCGAGGCTGTAAACCTTTACAGGGCCCAAAAAGCCTTGTCTTTCTCTCTCCAAATCGCTGGTAGTTCCAAATTGTTGACAGTGAGATTAGCAGCCTGACTCGTAACTACTAATGGCCTTTCACTTGTGCAGAGTTATTATGGGCAGCTGCAACTTCAAAGTCTTACTTTCAAAGATTAAAAAAAATCCAAGCAGCAATGGCTTGCACAGAGGTAAAAAGAAAAAAAGCTTGTTTTAACTAGCTACAGCTTCAACTCTCTCCTCTTTTTTGTTAAATTTGCATTCCTGGGGAAAACAGTGATGTTTTCATCTGGCTATTTCCTGCTGATTGGAGGTGGGACTCATGAGGGGAACTGGCTATTGTTGGGAGGACTTGGCAATCAATGCAAGTCAGTGACTTGTGAGATTTGGTGGCTCTGATTAGCCTGGTGAAGTTGTAGTGGTTGGAAATCCTGGTAAGAGAAAAGCCAGGTATTGAGAGAGGGTATTTAATAGATCATGGTATTATAGAGGTTCATGGGTTAAAGAGCAATTTGGTATTTGAGGATGGTGGTCAAAGACAAGGGCTGCCTCTGAGTACACCCATTTTTAATTTTCTTCCTGTACTTATGGCTTGGAACACTGCTGTAAGCCCATTAATTGACTAATTTCACCCATTTGTGGTGTGTGCCGATTCGTTTAAACAATTAAAAGGACTTGGTCTCTTGGTTGACACCAGTCTTTTTTTAAGTTGGTTTCCTGATGTTGTATTCCAGATTCTGTACAGTGCGGCATAATACCTGGCTTGTTCTTGGCATACAGGAAACATTTCCAGCTGACCTTTTATCAGGCAGAAATCCCAGCTGAGGGCAGTAATGTGTTACATTTGCATGCTTGGCCTCCTTTCGTAAATAGGAAAGCTTACAGATTGTCTCTTCCGCTCTTCGGCTATGACGTTACACTCAACAAGGTGAATCTGAGGCGCCAAGAGGTGAGCCATGAAGTATTCATTTAAAAAGAAACTCTTTTCTCACTTTAACCTTATGTATTTCTTCCTTAACTTGGTTCACTAGCTGTTCAATATTAAAATAATAAGAAGAAATCTAAACTGCTTTGATTATATCTGAGCAGGAAATAAACTCGTTTTTCCTAAAACTGCCTGATTTGGGCTAGTTCTTGACTAATGTCAACTATTGCCTGATGTAACATTTAAAGCTTTCGTTGTGGCACAGGTAAACTGATTAATTTTAGTAGATGCCCTAATCATGCTTCCCAGAGGAACAAAAACAAAGACTATATATCCTGCTTGACTTAAAAGTTGGAAATTACTGTCATTAAGTGCTGCTTATTTGGAGAACTTTTGTTCGAAAAGGCAGCCTTTCAAGGACTTTAGCTCTGAAAGTGGGGCTTTAAGTCCAATGATAACTCTTCACAATGTCACCAGTTACTCCTTTTATAGTGGCAGATATTTTACTTATTGAAAAAATTTTATTGGGTGAAGGTTTACAGAGCAAATCATCAATTTACATTCAATAAATTAAAAAAAATTTTATTGTGAATTGAGGGTTTACAGACAAGAGCATCAGTTTTGCATTCAACACATCATATACCTTGTTTCATCTCAGTGATTGGAATCCCCTCCATTAACAAGTTATCCAGCTTCTTCCTGTGACTCCTATTTCCATTCCACCCACCTTCCCCATCACTTCTCATCTTTGGCCATAGGTAAATGTTGCTCTTTTGTTCTTGAATGATTGACAATTCCATGGTGAGCTTACCTTACTATTGTTGTTGTCTCCCCTACATACCCATCAACTGTTTGGTAGAAAACTGTACCACAAGGGTGAATTCCATTGCAGACCTGGGTGGTCAAGGGCCAGTCTTGGGTTACTCTAGTCTCTGACTAGTTTAACCCTCACCCCCCTCCCCATATAATTTTGAGTTTGGTTACACATTTTCTCCTTCTCTACCCAGGATCTTCTCTCATTTGATCCCTTTTAGTGCAGTTGGTAGTGGTAGCCTGGTACCATCTAGTTCCAGTCTCAGTTGTGCCTGATGTTCATCTGCTCCATTGGCCCGTTGGCCCAGATGATTCCAAGCATGTTTTTTTCATCACTTTTCTTTCTTCTGCACATGGAGAGGCAATAGTTGCACCTTAGATGGTCACTCATGAGTTTTTAAGATCTTAGATGCTACTTATCATATTGTTGTTATTAAGTGCCATCGAGTCGGTTCCGACCCATAGCGACCCTGTACAGGGTTTCCGAGGGTGTAAATCTTTACGGGAGTAGAAAGCCTCATCTTTCTCCCGCGGAGCAGCTGGTAGTTTCGAACCACTGACCTTAAGGTTCGCAGCCTGAATCGTAACCACTACGCTACCAGAGCTCCTTACTTATATCAAGATGTAGAATATTGTCTTTGTGCACTATATTGTCAATTGACAACGGTGTCTTGAGACTATAGTCCTGAATACCCAGGCCCAGCAACTCATTGCTGTAAAATGTTTGATAATATCTAAGAAGTTTCCATCATTTTGCCTGCTGTATGCTCCACCATATTCATAGTTATGTTTGCAGCAAAAGTAAATACCCAAGTACAAACATCCCCTTTCAAACTCTTATATATTTATGGGTATACTCTCTGTCCCTCCCATTCAGCCTGTGTATTTATCCATGTATTATAACAGAGTCCTGGTGTGGCACTGTGGGCTAATGCGTCAAGACTGCAAAGCTGTTTAAACTGAAAGGTTGGTGGTTCAAGCTCACCAGCTGCTCCTTGGAAACCCTATACAGGGTCACTATGAGCTGTAATCGACTCGATGGCACTTAACAACAACATCCATAGATACATGTTGTTCCAGAGTTGTGTATATAGCAATATTTACCTCTATCCCCTTGAGCCCTTGCATACATCTCTGTGTCTTTACCTGTTTTCATCATCATTCTTCTGCCAACCTCCCTCTTCTTGTATAATGCCCTCCCATCACCCTAGTTAACATGTGTCTTACTCCCTGGCCAGTGCCTAAGAGTGGTGGTAAAAGGCGTCCTTGTTTGTCTCCAAAGCTGCTTGCTAAAGTTCAAGATGGCAGTGCTGCATCTGGCCGGTGGACCGTTTGTCATTCTATCTCCTTCCTTTGCTGCCCCTGCTCAGCTTCTGCTCCCAGCAAGTATTTAATCCACTTCCCTATCCTTTCCTTTGAAGCTCAGGGTTTCAGGATTATCATCTGATTTTGATTCATTTGGTCTCCTGTATCTTTGTTGTGGAGGATCAGTGTAGCATTTCTGCCAAATCTGCCATCTTCAAAATAATTCATTCTTGAGAAAACTAACTTCTTTAAAGGTACCCAACTGTCATATAGCTTGTTATGCAAGCCCATATTTTTTGTTTCTGGGAGATAGACAGTGGGACTGAACCTATACTCTTAGTGTCTTCCTATTAAAAAAGGGACAGAAAAGCAAAAAGCTACAGCTCCCAGATTTCTTGCTGCAGAGTTCTGGACATAATTTTGTTATGGTCCAGCACAGATGGCTGAAGCAGGACAGAGTAGGAGGCAGTGCTAGTGGAGATTCCAGGGTCCAGACACAGGGTTTGCAAGTAGCAAGTGTACAAAGCACCTCATTTATGTGGATTGTACCTGGCCTGGCAAAGTATTGTCAAGAGGCAGCAGTAGTAGTGTGACTTGGTGATCATTCTCATGATTGTCACAATGGTGAAGTATTTGGGGATTGAGTGGTTTCCTGATCTTAGAAGAGTTTCCTGATCTTTTGATTGACCTGGTTCTGCAGTGTGACTCTTGGAGTCATTTCTCAAAGTCCTGTCTTGTATTTTTTGCTTAAACTAATTACAACTAAGGGAGCACTGGTGGTGCTGTAGGATAAGCACAGGATTGTTAACTATGAAGTCAGCAGTTCAAACCCACCAGTTGCTCCACAGGAGAAAAATGAGGCTTTTTGCTCCCATAAAGATTTACAGTTTTGGAAACCCTGAATAAGGTTGCTACGAGTTGGATCCTAACAATTATAACTAACTGTTCTCTACAACTATATATTATACCTTAGTTAATAATGATTCTAAGGCAGTAAAAGCATTGCTAATAACTGTGAAGAGCTAACATTTTTTAAAAAACCTATTTGCAAAATGTGTGTTAGCTTGCCACATTTTCCTAGTTATTGATTTGGTAGAAGATACAAGTCTCCTGGATCACAGTAAAAATGACGACTACTAAAAGCACAGCAAACAGCGTTGTCTTCCTGTTAGAGATAGTTTATTCTGCCACCAAGGTCCTAGAGTTATATAGACTGATGTTGAGTACATAGTGGGTTTGCATCAGAGCTCAAAATCCCAAGTTTAGGGAGCCTGAACTTTCATCATCAGCTCAAATAACCTGCCCACTTTTTGTTCTGGAGGGAGATATTATCTTTATTAAATTAGATAGTAAAAAAATCTGCCTTCCTCTGGAGAGTGACACTATCTACTCAGGAGATAAAAGTCTGGGATAAAGGCTATCAGAGCTTCTCTGTGTAGAAATACAAAACCCAAGTAGCACTGTGATCCAATTGACATTTCATATGAACTGTAGCTACCATTCCTTTAGAGCCTTAAAATGGGTTTTATCTTTTAAAAATATATTCTATAAAATCTAATAAATATTTATGTACAGTTAGATATTAATTTGGAGCATGCTTTCTAATCATTTCAGACATGAGAAAACACCATTGCAGCCATTATTAAACGTATTCATCCATAAATTACTTTTATTTCTCATTAAATGAGCACAGAGTCATTAGCATATTAATAACAGATATGTTTATTATTACATATCCATCAGTGCGGCTTTCAATACCACTTGAAACATGCATATCGTCCTATAGACGATTCAGTTTTCCAGTGCTTCTTATTTGATACACATTACTGCAAAGCCATTATAAATTACTGAGGAGGTATTTGGTTAAAAAAATAAACAATAAATCATACTGTCCATATGAATCAACCCTTGTTCCTGGGCAAGAGCTTAACAGTATTTATCTGGTAATTCCTATGTTAACTGGAAAACATCAGAGATGTAATGCCGTAATTTTCTTTGATATTGGTACAACCTACATTTTTCTTTTTTACAAAGTTTTATAAAGTCACTCATTATTATAGCAGGTAGTTTGATGCAAAGATTGTACTCAATTTATGAAAATTCAACAAACCTTTATATATTTTAAATTAGCCAATCATCAATGAAAAAATCCACAGACACATAATTTTTAAAAATGTTTTCTAAAATTTCTATACTTAGTCATGGCAGTAAAATAATTCTTTCAAATTAAGGCACTAAAAGGGCAATGCAACTCCCACCGAAAGTGTTCTAAGAATAATTTACATTTCAAACAGTGCATACATTTCTTATATGTTTGTTAACTTAATGTCTTTATCACTTAAAACCACAAAGAAATACATTACACAATTATAGAAATGATGTACCCCACAAAATGTGTTTAAACTTGTTTCTTTTGTACAGTTAGTTCCTAATGTTTCTAGTAGTAAAATAACTCAATATGGCTTAGCAAAAATGCATAGATTAAATGTTTTTTTGTGTGTGTTTTTTTGCCTTCTCCCATTTCCCCATCTACAAACTTACGGAAACAAGTACAGTATTGTGTAAAGCATAATGTAAATAAAATATTTAATTTCTCCATCAAGTCCACCATGGGCAATCAATAGTAAGGCTTTTAAGTTCTACAGTGAGTGCACTGAAGTTCAAGTGATATCACTGCGTTTTAAAAATAGTTTTGTATAATCTTGCAAGAGCACAGAAACTTAGTCATTTTTTAAAAAACAACAACAAAAAAAACACTTCAGTTTGTCTCATTTTGAGATATCTTCTTTACTCCTTCCATGAGCTGATCTTGACAGTGATGGCCATTCCACTTGAAAAGTGAAAGTCTCTTCCTCTCACTCATATGAGGAAAACTGTTCTATCATGATTGACAGGCATTTTCTTAGAAATTAAAAAAGGCAGCACCTTTAAAAAAATATATATCTAGCTAAGCTTTCCCCCAATTGTACTTGCATTAAATAGTAATAATTAATCTAATCTACTGTACGCAAACCCGCAATAAAAAAAAACAAAAACAAACAAACCCTCAGTGTGCTTTTGTGCCAAAGCAAAGACAGAATAACAGTAATCTTAACCCTGAAGCCTGTGATATTTGTGTCAAAGGAATAGCCTGTCTGCTCTGCATGGTTAAAGAAGCCTGGTTTATCATGTAGCATCCCACAAGATTCCACAAGGTACCCGGACACATGGTTAACTGTGGGAAGAAAAAAAAAGAAAAAAGAAGACATACACCCAGTTTAAAAATCATAGGAAGTAAAATGAAAGGTAAATGAACATTAACTTTTTAAGTAATAATTAACAGATCACTGCAAACTTATAAAGTCGGGAAAAATAAAATACACAAAGTTTTTTTCAATTGCATTTTTATAAAGTTATAATCCTACTTTAATTATTTTAGACCCAGCTTTTATCATACAGATTATAAATACTTTTTCACTGTCCAACTTAAATCTTCATGAATGTAACTTATAATGGCCATATAGATATTCTAAGAGTATATGAAGGGTCTTCAAAAAGTTCATGGAAAAATTTCATTATCTTTTTTTTAATTCCATTTTGAAGCCCCCTCATAGCATCATAATTTACATCACCTGTTCCCAATTACTAGGATAGTAAGTCTGCTCTTAATATTTTTGCTATTACATCTAACACTAAAGAGAGAGTGTTTTTTCTGGTACTTTAAGTTTTCGTAAGCATTATTTTCCTTCTCTGAGAAGTCTTTTAAAAGTGAATATAGGTAAATATAAAAAATCTTATTTAAGGGAGAACTCAGCAATCATTAAAAGGAGTTGATGAAAACATCTATAAAATCAGTTCCAGAAACTATAAATTTAGCTTATAAAACAGCTGTGATGCTAGTCTACCTAAGGCCCTGTAGTTTCATGTTTTAACCATGTGCAGGTAATTCCCAACTTATGATGATTGCATTGTAAATTGCTTCTGACATAAGTTGAATACCTCATTTAAAAGAAAAGTTTTTATTTTTATCTTTTATCATCCATATCTTTATAAACCTATCTTTGTCTTGGAAGTTGGAAACATTACATATAAACTCATTACAGATATGATGACATCAACAAATTACACTAATGATATTAACAAATAAAAGGATGATTAGCTGTAGTTCAGTTTTTTGTAATTCGGATAGGTTATAAATTGGTGACTATTTCTGAGTTGTTCCTTCCCCATTAACATAAACTCACTGCCCCCTAAGATTCCTATCTAATCTTTGAAGTTGCTATTGACAATCTGACCCCATATAGATAGTGCTTAAAACAGCACACTGCTTAAAGCAGACCTTTTTTTTTTTTTTACTAGTTAAGCTGAAGTATTTGGTTTAAAAAAATCTTCAGGTGATATTTTTGGTGTAAGGTTTAAAGATTATCTCAGGGCAGAAGTTTCAGGGCTTCATCTAGCCTCTATGACTCCAGAAAGTCTTAAGTCTGAGAAAATTTGAAATTCTGCTCCATATTCTTCTCCTTTTGATCAGGATTCCTCTATAGAATCTTTGATCAAAATGTTCAGTAATGGTAGCCAGTGACCATTTCTACTAGTTCTACTAGTGTAATGGCAAAGGAGGTCATAGGAATTTGTATAGCTGTTGGTTAACCTTAATATTTTATAAAATTTAGAAGAAAAATGCCTTTATCTTTGAAAAGTTGAAAGTGAATACAAGAAGGAAAAGATTAAAGTCTTTAGGAAGTCAAATATGGTGTTAAATTCTCTTAAGCATTTTTTTATAAAGGTATTTAAAATTTTATGAAACTATAAATGTAAGCGTCACAGTAATTCAGTATCTAAGTAGATGCAGAGGTGAAAAGAGTGCATAGGTATAAAATGAAGGGCACATGTATTTTCTCAGTGTATAAATTAAGACTACGTGGAGGTTTCAGGAAGTTAATAATAAAGGGAGAGGAACAGAAATATGAAAGGATATAAACTATAATTAGGAAAAGATGGAGGCTATATAGACTATTTTAAGGAGATTTTAAATTCATTCTAAAAGTAGAAAAATCTGAAATACTAAGGTCACATATTATAAATATGTTTAAAAGTTTTAAAAACAAACAGAAAAATGTGTAACACTGTACACCACACAAACCATCCACAAAGCAGAAATAACTAGAATGTTCTGTGAAACTATCTAGTGTAAATATCTGTTCAGTATGGATGGCTAAAGAGACTTTATGAGGTATCCTTTGATACCTATAGAGTATGTCTTAGCATACTCTATAGAGATCAGCGCTGTAGGATAAACACTGGACTGCTAACCACAAAGTTGGCAGTTCAAACCCACCAGCTGTTCCTTGGAAATTCTCTCTCTATTTTATATATATAGATAGATAGGGCTGTCATGAGTCAGAACTGACTCAAGAGCACCTAACAACAAAACAAGAGATTAGCAACTTAAGCAGTGATCAATTTTGTAGAAAAACACAAATCAGGCTGTAAAGGTTATAAAGTAGAACAAATGGTCTGGAAATTAAAGAAAATTAGAATAAAGTAACATGAAATTAGCACTGAACTAAGATTTTTCTAGGATTCAAATGTAAAATGTGGGGGGTGTGAGAGTAGTGAGGCAATAATATACTACAGTAGTGTGGTAGCTGGGATCCTGCTGGGGTGCTTTAAGATAAGCACTGCACTGCTAACTTCAAGGTTGGCAGATCAAACCCACAAGCTGCTCCTTGGAAACCCTTGGAAATACAGGATTGTTGAGAATCAGAATTGACTACATGGAATTTCACAACTAGTGTGGTAGCTGGAGAACAAAGAAGAACGAATGGATATGGATCATTTCAAAAAGTCAGACTTGGCTACTGATAAGAGTGAGTGAAGGAAAGGAATGAGTTAAAGATAGTTTTGAGCCTGCTTGGAAGAAGTGGGTGATATTAATAAAGAGGCAAATAAATCAATGTTTGGTCTCAGCTTGCAGATTCAAATGGCACTCTTCATCAACAGATTTTACTCTGAGAGACTCTGGTATTTGACAAAGTAAAAATAATACAGGCTTTTTAATTGGACAAAAATGGGTTCCAATCCTGACTGTGCCACCATTAATTACTGTGTGACTGTGAAAGTTACTTAATACCTCTGAGCCTCATTTAGTCAGGGGAATATATAGTAACCTTTTTCCAAGATAGGTTTAATTATGTCTTATAACTGTTTGCCCAAGTTATAAAATATTTGAAAAATACATCCATTAAAAAGAGTTTAGAAAAAAAAAAAAACCAACAACAAAGAAAAATTGATATTTAATTTTTGGGAGTTGATTCACTTGTACACCATAATCACTTGATCATAACAACTCATTTTAACTAATTGAAAAAAAAGTAAACTATGTCAACATAGTTAACAAAAAAGAAAAGATGGATAAAGTTTTATATGAATAAAGGAAACTATGTTAACATAGTTAACAAAAAGAAAAGATGGAAACCACAAGTAGGTTAAAACATTAAGCCCTAAACTTGTGCTGTGAATACCAATCTATGGCAATAAAATCTGACACAGAGCTAAATCAGTACTACACTTCTAAATATTATTTAATTTTTAATAGGAACAAAATAGTTTACAAAGTCATTTTAAGTCACATGAAAGACTGAGCTACAAATGATGTTCTATATGGTAAAAAGAACAATTATGTTTTTGTTTTAAGTAGATGTTATCCAATCACTTTGACATGGTTAAGAAATATTAATATTTCAATCCTTACCTAGTTTTTCCAGATGTATTTTTGACCACTTTCCTGAAAGACTGATTTGCAGAAGATCTTGTAGAAACTGTTCGAGGGGATGCACGAACAAAACCGGATGGAGGATTCTTGGGGATCTTCTTTACTAAATGAGTTACCCATTTCTTTTGTTCATCCTGAGAGCATGCTAACAGCAGCATATCTCTTGCTGATGTTACATCATAACTTACTATGTTAAGATTAAAATAAAATAAAAAAAGCACATTAAAGCCATATTATATTTTTCAAAAACACTATTAAATGTATAATTTTTCAAGTTCTTAAAGGTTTTGAAGTATTTACTATGCTTAAAATATCCTTACTCTTTAATTGAACTACGGCTTAAAATTTAAAAAGAAATATTAGTGACAAACTAAATAATTAAGTAAAACAGCAGAAATTCAATAAATGAATGTAGTCACAGAACATAATTTGTTGTTGTCACTGAGTGCCTTCAAGTTGGTTCCGACTCAGAGTGACCCTGTACAGGGTTTCTGAGGAGTGGCTGGTGACTTAGAACCGCTGACATAGTTCAAACTGACCTTGCAGTCCAGTGCTTATCCTACAGTGCCACACCAGGACTCCAGAACATAATTTATATATCTTAAATAGCTATATTCTGAATTCTTTCCCTCAAGCCATCTCTGCTAGGTCGAACACATTTTGTCTATGATGCAGTATGCTGTTCAGGTAGTGAAAGTCAGATTTAAAAAAAAGAAGAACAGAAGAAGAAACAGGATGTAAAAATTCAAGAGGGGAATATAGTGGAACTCACTGATAAATCTCTTAATTTAAAATGATTTCTTCTTAGTGGCATATGTTTACAAAGAGGTGATCTTAAATTCATTATATTAAAAATTAAACCTGTAGCTGTGATGATAGGTCCTTTGTGCTCCACTAGCATCAAAATAAAGAGCACTGGTGGCACAACATCTAAATGCTCAGCTTCTAACCTAAATGTTGGTAATTTGAATCTACTTAGTTGGCTCCACAGAAGAAAGATTTGGCAATCTATTCCCATAAAAGATTACAACCAAGAAAACTCTATGGGGCAGTTCTTCTCTGTCTTATGGGGGTCATTATGAGTCAGAATCGACTTTACAGAATTCAACAATAACAGTATCAAAATAATATTTAAAATTTTTTTCAACTTGGTGTAACAAATGCTACATTTAAAGAATTTATTTCATTGTGATTTAAAGCTAAATTTGTTAAACATTTTGAAAATAATTCTTCCACATGCCTTACCTTTACATGGAGAAATCAAGTCCTCTTTCTTATCTAAATGATCTCTGTGACACTTAACATGACATCTTCTACATTCTAGGGCAGGCGGTGGTTTAAAAACATGCCAGAGAGGTTTGGCACAGGCTTCACAGTTGGCTGGAAAGTGGTAAAGGGTTGGAATGAACTCATGGCCTTTGTGATTTTGAAAATTAGTTTTTTCAGCTTGTTGTACTTGTTCCATCTCTACTTCTTTCCTACATTCACCTTCATTTGCATATAGTATCTAGATTAAGAAGGGATAGAAGGAAAATGATTAAAAAATTTAAATCTATGCATTATCAACTTCTAATATATAAAGCCTGGTATATTCTTTATTTATTTAACAAAATACACACTTACAACTTAGGTAAAGACCTTTTAAAATCATAATTTCAGATTTTTACCTGAAATATTTTAGGAATTTCTTCAGTTTCAGCTCTATACACATCCCCTTGGGTTACAGGTCGAACATGAAACAGTTTACTAAAAAAAAATAAATAAACATGTTATAGGCCATTATAAAAGGTCACTGACACCAAAAGACAAAAATAGACATTTTGCTTAAGAGGAAATAAGAACATGAAAATGTTCAATGCCATTAATCAATAAAGGAAATAAAACCCGAGCGATCTCAATATGAGGGGGCTTCAACAAGCTCATGAAAATATTTAATTAAAAAGATAGTGGGATTTTACAGTGAAATAGGCCTCTTGAGGAGTCTTTGTAGGACTGTTGGTGGAATTTTGAGCACCATCCAGAACCTTCTGAGATAGAACATTCTCACTAGAAAGGACAAGCAGACCAACCTGGAACAGCTAGAGCAACAGAAGATACATCTTCGAAGAAAGATCACCAGGAAAAACGCAAAACAAAAATGGGACTATGATTAACTACTACAAGAATAACCAAGTTGTTCACTGGGAAACCATCAAGGTAAGCAAGTCCCTTCAGGTAAAGCCCTGCTCTAAGACTGAAACTCAAAGAGAACACATAAGCAGGCATGTAAGTTTGTTGATGACTACATTAGTCTAGTGGTGAGTGGAAGACGGGGAAAGTCAGCAATGAAGAAATGGGCTGAGTTCAACCATGGTCCAATGACTTCCATTGACCTGGAGATGAGAGAAGAAAAAGGGCTGGTTGGTCCAAAGTGTGGTGAGAACTGGGGACACCTGAGCCCATGGAAAAGCACATAGCTACAGAGTGCTAGAGCTGAGAGTGAAGTATCCAGCTGATATGAAGGGAGAGGAGATGCACCAGAACACACAAACTTGCAGACAGTACCCATTTGACCTAGACTCAATGACTTGACAATCAGAACCCGACTAGAGGAAGATAAAAAATAAAACAATTTTTTATAAGGAAACAAGGGTAAATTGCTACAATTTGCTGGTCTTGACCTATATTCATGGAGTTAGTAGCTCAAAATACCAACAAAGAGGGAAGGAATCTTCACATCAAGTATCAATGCTATCCCCTTTGTATATAGAGTAGATAGAGACGGGCAACTTAGACATTGGCTACATACACTGAGGGGTAGATAAAAGTATGAAGTGACTGGCTTACAAGTTTTCAAGAGGGAGTTTAGTTTAAGAGTGTGTAGGGGAAGATAGAGTCACCTCCCCACTGAATAGTTTTCATCTTGTCTAGATGGGTCTGGGAAAAAGAGATGGGGATAAGATTCTTATGATTCAGCATCCCCAACAATTAGAAACAGACTAAGAGAAGGAACCTACAGTCACCAAAAGAAAAGAAATAATAAAGATTAGTAGAAATAAATGAGAGAAAATATAAAAACTACAGAAAGAATCAACAGGACAAGAAGCTGGTTCTTTGAAAGGATTAACAAAATTGGCAAACCTAACAAAAGAAAAGAGGGAGAAGAAACAAATAACACACATTAGAAACCACATGGATTATATCACAATAGAACCAAGGGAAATCAGAAGGATAATAACAGAATACTATGAAGAGTTGTACTCCAACAAATTTGAGAATTTAGAAGAGATGGAAACATTTTTAGAAAAACATAACCTATATAAACTTATACACAGTGAAGTAGAAAACTTGAACAGACCCATAACAAAAGAAGAAATTGATCAAGTCATCAAAAAATTCCCAACCAAAAGAAGTCCAGGTCCAGATGGCTTCACTGGTGAATTCTACCAAATAGAAATCCAACATCCATTCCTGATAAAAACACCCAACAAAGTAGGAATTGAAGGGAAATTCCTCAACATAATCAAGATCATATATACAAGACCAACAGCCTTCATTACTTTCAATGGAGAGAAACTGAAAGCCTTCCCTCTGCAAAAAGGAATCAGACAAGGATGCCCTTTGTCACCACTCCTATTCAACATTGTGCTAGAAGTCTTAGCAAGAGCTATTCGGCAAGATAAGGAAATCAAAGGCATCCGAATTGGCAAAGAAGTAAAACTCTATTTGCACACAATATGATCCTATACATAGAAAACCCCAAAGACTCAGTAAAAAAGCTCCTAGGCCTCATTGGAAGATTCAGCAAAGGGGCATAAGATCAACATACAAAAATTAGTTGGCTTCCTCTATAGTAACAATGACAGTGCTGAAAAGGACATTAGGAAAGCAATACCATTTACAATAGCCACCCAAAGGATGAAATATCTAAGAATAAATGTAACCAGAGAAACAAAGGACCTATACAAAGAAAAGTTCCAAACACTACTATAAGAAGCCAAAAGTGACTTACAAAAGTGGAATAATATACCATGCTCCTGTTTACCATCGTGAAAATGTTAATATTTCCCAAAGCAATTTACACATATAATGCAATCCCAAGTCAGATTCCAACAACATTCTTCAAAGAGATGGAAAAAAACAACTACAAACTTTATATGGAAAGAAAAGAGACCCAGTATAAGCAAAATACTACTTAAGAAGAAGAGTAAGTACCTCTTACTCCCTGAATTCAAAATTTACTACATGCTACAGTGGTCAAAACAGCCTGGTACTGGTACAATGAAAGATACATTGATTGATCAATAGAACAAAATCGAGAATCCAGATATTAACCTATCTACATACATACAGCCAACTGATTTTGAAAATGTGCCTAAGTAAGTTGCATGGGGAGGAGATAGTCTCTTCAACAGATGGTGCTGGCAGAACTGGAAAGTGATATGCAAAAGACTGAAATGAGACATTTACCTCACACCTTACACAAAAACCAATTTAGCATGGATTAAAGACCTAAATGTGAATCCCAGGATTATAAAGGCCATCAATGAAGAAATAGGGACAAATTTGAGGGCTCTAATACAGGGCATGCACAGATTACACTGTGAAACTTACACACACAAAAGTAGACAAAACAGATGACTGGGACATACCAAAAATTAAAAACTTACGTGCATCAAAAGACTTCACTGAACAAAAGAGTAAAAAGGGAGCCCACAGAATGGGAAAAAATCTTTTGCAATGACACATCAGACAAGGGACTCATTTCTAAAATATGTAGGAAACTACAACACCTCTACAAGAAAAAGACAAATAACCCAATTAAAAAATGGGCACAGGACATGAACAGACACTTCACCCAAGAGATCCAGGCAGTCAACAAGCATATGAATAAATGTTCACGATCACTAGCCTTTTGAGAGAAGCAAATCAAAAGAACAATGAGATATCATCTCACACCAGCAATAACAGCAAAGATCAAAAAAGCAGAGGACAATAAATGCTGGCGAGGATGCAAAGATACTGGGACCCTCCTACACTGCTGGTGGGACTGCAAAATAGTCCACCCATTCTGGAAAGCAATAAGGTGCTTCCTCAGAAAGTTGGAAATAGAAATACCTTATGACCCAGCAATTCCTCTACTTGGTATTTACCCACAAGAAATACAAGCCATAACACTAGTAGATACATGCACACCAATGTTCATGGCCGCACTATTTACAATAGCAAAAAGATGGCGGCAAAGTGCCCATCAATTGAAGAATGGATAAACAAACTGTGGTACATACACACAATGGAATACTATGCTACCTTGAAGAACAACAAGGAAGCTGGAAGCCACTGCGTAACCTGGATGAACCTTGAAGACATTATACTGAGTGAAATTAGTCAGTCACAAAAAGAGAAATACTGCACAGGACCATTACTGTAAAAGATTAAGGAAAAAACTCACCCTAAAAAGGAAAAAAACAAACAAAAAACCACAACAATTTTGCTGATCACCGAGATGTATGGGGTGCTGTGAGGGCAGGGAGGGGAAGATAGAGCCCAGGGTAGGGAATAGACACAGGATAGCTTGGGTGCTAAGTGGGGAGGGGGGGCAATACAAAAGAAGGGGGAGGGGAATGGAAGAATAAGGCGGATGGGAGAACAGTTAGGCAGGTTTGCACAGGTTAATGAACTAAATGGGACAGAGGTAAATAATGATGTATACACAACCTTGGAACAACAAGGTTCTGGGATATAGGGATTGAGGCATGGTTTGAATGGATAAAAAAGGGGAAATAACACTAAGATGATTGGCTGCTTTTTGAATATTGGTTTCCCTTGCCTACCATTGTAAAATAGACACTTGAAAGGGAGAGAAAGGAATAGCCAGAAACCTCACCATAGAAAACTTGTAAGTCCATCTTCAGCCTATAACTAATTGTAATACGTAAAATGGGGCTAGAACTTGTCCAGTGAAGTAGGCTTCCTGTGGAACCTTTGTATTGTATAAGACCATAGGTGAAATCCTGAACCACATCCAGAATCTTCTAAGGTGGGAAATTTCCACTTGAAAGGACACGCAGACCAGCCTGGAGCAGCTAGAAGAACAGAAGATACTTCTTGAAAGAAAAGACTGACAGGAAAAATCATAAACAGTAATGGCAGTCTGATTGACTACTACAAGAACAAGCAAGCTGTTTGCCCGGGAGACATCGAGGCAAGTGGTTGGGGCCCCTCAGAGCAAATTCCCTTCCAAGACTAAGACTCAAGGGGAATATACAAGCAGGCATGTGGTCTGGCTGGTGACCACATTGGTCAAAGATAACAAGAAGTGGGGGAAAAACAGCAATGAAGTTGTGAGCTAAGTCCAACCACGTTCAATAGAAATTCTGTGAACCCGGATTGAGACCTGGTTGGCCAGCAGTATGGCAAGACCTGAGGACTCCTGGGCCCAAAGACAGTGACATGACCACAAAGGACTAGAGCGGAGAGTGAAGTGTCCAGGTGATAAGAAGTGTGGGGAGATGCACATGAACACCCATACTTGCAGACAGTATCCACTTGATATGGCTTCAATGGCTGGATGATCAGAACTTGACTAGAAGAAGAAAGATGAGGAAAACAATTTGATGACCTTGACCTATACTTATGGATGCAGTAGTTCAAAAGAGGGAACAAATCTTTACAACGAGGATCACTCCCACCCCCTCGGTTCACACGGTTGACACGGATGGGCTACTTAGACACTGTCTACCTAAAATGCAGGGGCTACAAAGGCAAGAAATAACTGGTTTACAAGCTTTCAAGAGGGAGCCTAGTTCCAATGGTGCATGAGAAGGAAGAATCTCCACTGAGTGGTTTCCAATCTGTTGGGACAGGGATGATGAAAGGAGGTGGGGATAAGACTCTTTGTGGTACAATGGTGAATAATTGCTATCAGGACTGACTGAGAGGGTTGGAAATGTAAAGGTAGATGTTTTATAACAAAAGGAGGGGAGACGCTGATTTTGCAGTCCAGGAGTGGAAGTCCCTGGGACCATCAAGCGAGAAGAGTGGAGTGCGGGACCCTACCCAGAGAAGCAGTGGTACCAGAAATGGAGGCAGAGACGATGACGTGGAGAGATGGAGCAGCTGGAAACTCTGGACTCAGGGAGGGAAAGGGACTGTGTGCTGACGGTTGTGGGGGGCAGGCTTGCGGGGTGTACCCTTTGGTTGTTTGATGATACATAGAGGGGATTGTAATCATTGCAATTAAACAAAATACGATGGATGAATGTAAAGCTAGCATGTAAACTATCCTATAATTCACAATATAAACTTAAAAAAAAAGATTCTTATGATTTAATAATGAGTAATTGTTTGTTAATCATGACTAATTGCGACTGTCACAATTGCAAAGGTAGAAGTTTTGTAAAAAAAACGGGGCATAAAATACTTATTGGTGAAAGTCAAAGACTACATACAGTCTTTGGTATGGGTTGCACCTCAATGTAAAGAAAACAAAAATCCTCACCACTGGACCAATAAAAAACAGGCATATAAATGGAGAAAAGATCGAAGTTGCCAAAGACTTCATTTTGCTGGGATCAACCATCAACACTTATGGAAGCAGCAGTCAGTAAATCAAACAATGTATTGCATTGGGCAAATCTCCCACAAGACCTCTTTAAAGTGTCAAAGAACAAGGATGTCAGTTTGAGGACTATGGAGGGCCTGACCCAAGCCATGATATGCTCATGCAAAGTTGGATAGTGCATAAGGAAGACTGTAGAAGAATTATGCATTTGAGTTATGGTGTTGGAGAATATTGAAAGTACCATGGGCTGCCAATACAACAAATACATCTGTGTGGGAAGAAGTATAGCCAGTGTGCTCTTTGGAAGCCAGGATGACCAGACATTGTCTTTCATACTTTGGACAGATTGTCAGAAGAGTTCAGTCACTGGACAAGGATATCATGTTTGGTAAAGTGGAGGGTCAGAGAAAAACAGGAAGACCCCCAATGAGATGGACTGGCACAGCAGCAGTATCAGTAAGCTCAAACATAGCAACGATTGTTGTCCCAAGATCAGGCAGTGTTTCATTCTGTTGTGCATAGGGTTGCTGTGAGTCGGTACCAACTCGATGGCAGCTAACAAGAACAACATTCCATTTCCGTAAATCTTTCTTCTCTGCCTTCCCCATGACTTTCTTATTTGTGCTTTAGGGTAAATGTTGACCATTTGGTCACATATAAATGAATTTTATAAATTAAAGGAACATAATCTGTTATTTAGCTGAAGGTTGACTTTTGGGAGTGGTTTCAGTACAGAGTGAAAGTCTCAGAAGTTCCTCTAGTCTCTACTGATTCAGTAAGTCTGGCATTTTATTGATTTTTCTGTAAGTTTTATTTATTTTGTTGTTCAAAATATATAAACACTGCCTTTTAAAAATTGGAAAAACAAAACAAAACGGGGCAGCAGTTAATCTTACAGTCCCAAAACAGAGAACCCTAATACTATCAAGGGAGAAGAGCAAAAGCGGAATGCAAGATCTTATCCAGAGAAGCAGAGACAGCAGAGATGGAGGCAGAAATGGGGACATGGAGAGAGGGAGCAGACGAGGACTCTAGATTTATGGAAAAAGAGGGACTGAGAGCTGGAGGCCAGGAGGCAGACTTGCAGAATGCCCCCTGCGTTACTGTAAATTATTATATATGTCTAAATGTTTTTTTAAAAAAAAGAGCTAAAATGAATAGAGAGAAATACTGTTAACTGATGGTACACAGAGGGGATTATAATCATTGTAATGAAACACAGTATATGATTTACTGAATGTAAAACTGTTGATCTGCCCTGTAAACTTTCACTCAATTCACAATAAAAACTTTACATATAAAAAAAAAAAGTAGCGGGTTTCCCCACTAACTTGTTGAAGTCCTTCTCATACTTTGATTTTAAAGAAGTATAAAATTAATTATCTAAACTCCTACGTTAAAGATCTAAAAGAAGAGGAAATTAAACCTAAAGTAGGTAATTGAGAGGAAAAGTTGGTACTTTAAGGAAATGGAAACTACCAACAACAGAAAAAATAAAGTCAAAAGAGGTTCTTTGAAAATATTAACAAGGCTTTCTAAGAAAAAGAGAAAACACAAATTACTAATAACAGAAATAGTTTTTATAATCTCTAAAAACCTGTGCAACCTAATACTGTAGCCAAAATCACCTCTGTAGTTATTAAGTGTCAGTGAGTCGGTTCTGACTCATAATGACCCTGCATATAGTTTCTGAGAAGGAACTGGTGCGTTTGAACTGCTGACCTTGCAGTTAGCAGTCCAGAGCTTATTCTACAGTGCCATATTTAAATTAAAAAATTAAAAATAATAAAACTTAGTTCTTCAGCTGCACTAGCATACAAGACATACAGATTAGAAAGAAAGAAACAATTGTAGAAAACTCTGGTGGAATTAAAAAACAATTTATAAAACTAGTAAGTGAGTAAGAGGACTCAGGGTCAATACATACACAGTACTAGAACAAGATACCCACATAGGGGTTTTAAAAACACACACACAAAAAGAACCTTAACCCCCTACCTCTCATCAGACACAAAAACTGATTTGACCTCAATCGTAACCTAAATATAACATCTAGAATGATAAAGCTTCCAGAAGAAATCAAAGACCACCTTTGTAAACACTGGGCAAGCAAAAATTTCTTAAACAGAGTACAGGCACTTATAATTTTTAACACTGAAAAACTGGACTAAAAAACACTGTTAAGAACATTTACAGAGCCTCAAAGAATCTCCCATAAAATGTTTGGAATTTACTGTAGTACTTTAACATATGTCCACAAATTATTTGAAATTTCTGTAGCTAGAAGATGAAGCTTAATATCCTTCCCCTTAGTTACTTGCTTCTAACAAATGGGTAAGGACAGAAAAAACTTGACTGTAGAGAAATTTGACAGATACTACCGTAAACAGGTGATTAAGAGTAATATCACCATTAACATCATCAGTGATTATCATGTGGTGTCATGTGCCCCCTAATATGATGCAATGAGAAGGCCTCCTCACTTATTCTTTCCAAAAAACCATAGTTCCATCTAATCCTGAGAAAACAAAGCAAATGCAATTAAAAAAAAAATCTATAAAACAGCTGACCATACTTTTCGAAACTGTCAAAACCATGAAAGACCACAACACACTGAAAAAATATCACAGACTGGCGTTGATCCAGGTGCTATAAAAGCTAAGTGGAATGTGAGATGCTAGATGGGGTCTTGGACCAGAAAAATGACATTAGTGGAAAAACTGTTGAAATCTGAAAAAAAGTATTTAGTATAGTTTAAAAAAAAAAAGAAGGCACTGTAAAGACCATAAATAGGCAAGTCACAGTTAGGGGTTGGGTTATTTGCATTGTATATTATATGTATATAGAATTCATATACAGGATATATACAGAATTCAAATAAATCAACCTTAAAAAGATAAGAAACACAATTTAAAATATGAAAAAGACCCAGATCATCAGAAAAGAAAGGCTTCAGTGTACAAATATATATATATTTTAGGAGCCCTTATGGCACAGTAGGTAAAGTGTTTTGCTCCTAAATGGAAGATCAATGGTTTGAAATCACCAGTTGCTTTGTGGGAGAAAGATGTGGTACTCAACTATATATAAGTTCCTGGTTAAGTTTATTCTTAGGTATATTTAAGATTCTAATTCCAAAGAAATGGTGATATTCTTTTTTTTTTATTATCCATAATAATTTTATTTTATACTCTTCATTTATCCATTCATTTATTTGTTTGTTGTAACATCTTTAAAATAGTTATAATTTAATCAGAACACAAAGGAAGATATTTTAGCTTTCTGATATTTATGGGCCATCTTATTTTTGTTAAAATGGTAAATAACATTCTTATCTAAATTAAACATTTTAGGCATTAAACTTTAAATTGCTAACCCAAAGGACCAGCACATTTAAAATCTAATCTCAAACATCTAGAAAGCTCTTATATTTGAGTGGTATGAGAATGTTTGTGACATTCATTTTAAGTTTATGTTTTCCTTGAATAGACAGCACTTAGCAGTTTGCTTTGGATTTATATTTTGCTGCACATATGTATTACCTTTCCAAGTACTAGACTACAAGCTCCTTAAATATGGGCAGCTGTACTTAAATAATGTTTTTAAAAAGAATACTAAGATGGGCAACTTAGACACTGGCTACCTAAAATAAGAAATGAACTCTGGTAGTGTATTGGTTAAAAGTCAGGCTGCTAACCTCATGTTCAGCAGTTTGAAACTACCAGTGGTTCCACGGGAGAAAGATGAGGCATTCTGCTCCTGTAAAAATGTACAGCCTCAGAAACCCAATGTAGGGTCATTATGAGTCGAAACCGACACCACAGCACACCACCACTTAAAATGAGGGGGTGATAAAGGCATGAAGTGACTGGCTTACAAGTTTTCAAGAGGGAGTTTAGTTTAAGAGTGTGTGGGGGAAGATAAGAGTCCCCACTGAATAGTTTTCATCTTGTCTAGATGGGTCTGGTGAAAAGAGATGTGGACAAGGTTCTTATGATTCAATAGTGAGTAACTGTTATCATGACTAACACAGCTGTAAAAGAAGTTTTGTTACAAAAACAGGGAAGTATAGTTAATCTTACAGTCCAGAAACAGAGGATCCTAGGACCATCAAGGGAGAAGAGCACAAGCAGAATGCAGGACCCTATCCAGAGAAGCAGTGACACCAAAGATGGAAGCAGAGATGGGGACATGGAGAGAGGGAGTAGCTGAGGACTCTAGATTCATGGAAAAAAAGAGGGACTGAGAGCTGGCGGCCAAGAGTCAGGCTTGCAGAATATGCCCTTTGGATGTATAAATGATTATATATCCCTGCCTGTTTTTGTGTACAATGCACTAACCCCTCCCCCCAAAATAACAGAGGGAATGGAAGCAAATACTGTTGAATGATGATGCAAGGAGATTGTAATCATTGCAATGAAATGTTAGTGTAAAGACGATTTTCTCCCATGTAAACTATCACTCAGTTCACACACACACAAAAAAAAGACTGGAAAAAAATAAAAGACCAAAATGGATGTCAGAAGAGACTCTGCAACTTGCACTTGAACACAGGGTAGATAAAGTGATAGGAAGAAATGATAAAGTTTTGACTTTGTCTTGTACTGACTTTGTTTTGTTTAAGACTTGATGAAGAGTTTGTGTAATATTTTTTTAAAAATTAAAAAAAAAAAATACTGTTGAATGATATGCAGGGAGGAGAGCGTAATCATTGCAATGAAATGATGGTGTAAAGCCGGTGTTCTCCCACGTGAGCTATCACTCAGTTCACAATTTGAAAAAAAAGAATTTTAAGAAAGAAAAAGAAAACAAAACAAAACCTTCCAACCAATGTTTATTATACGATTCTCTGACCTATGCGAGGCTTTGAAAAAGTTTATAAAAAAATATAATTCTCTTTTAATTCCATTTTTCCACAACTTTATGAAGCTCCTTCGTATTACAAAAAAAAGAACAGACACATTTATATCTCTTTCTAACAATGGCCAAATAATCCTATACTTTTTGAGATGCTTTCTGAACTCAAAAACCACTAAATACTTGGATTCAAAAGTTTGTATTTAGAATAGATGCATCAAGTATACAAACATACATATTTTTCTCTACTCACATTTTGTAAAAGATTTAATATAAAGTTAATATTTAATTTGGTTAAGAAAAAAACAGATACATAAACATTAACAGTTTAAATAGCATAAACACCATTGTAAAAATGGCTGTCTTTTAAAATTAAAAGCCTAAAAATAATTGATTATTGTTAAGTTAGCACTCAATTGATTCAATTCAATAAAAGGCAACTTACTCTATGTCCAACACCATAGAGGGATTGGACTGTTCCTTTTCTTGTTCATCATTATAGAACAAAATCTTTTTGCTGCTTACCACAACATACTGAAATGAGAAAAAGGAGAAAAAGTTACAAGAGCAGTAATAACTCGGTTCAAAATTATAAGCATAGTGTTTGCCATGTATGTCTAGATTATAATGTCTTTAATATAAAATCAATGTTAATAAGACAGCAGCTAATTTAAGTTTTAAGTTTTATAAAAGTAAAATATGTAACAAAATACCAATTTTTAAAAATGAGGCATATATAGGTAGTACCTGTTTCTTCCAGCCATATCGTTTAATATTTCCTCTGTTTGGTACTGAAAGCCAACCTTCAATTCTTGACTCTACGACAAAAAGAATATACATAGTATTCAATCTTAAAATGTAACAAAAGGGAAAACTATTACAGATTGTCTAATAGCATGCAGCAACAGGCATTAAAACACAGCTACACGAACAAGTGCTATAATTTGCTCTTTCATGCTTCAATCACACAAATTAACTTTAATGGCCACAAATATTGCAGAAAAACTTTCAAGCCACTTTCCCATAAAATGAACATTTAGTACTCAATTATACAAGTATGAAATAACAATGCCCTTTAAAGCCAGGCAAGACTGAAATGGATTGCAGCTTAAATGGGATATGTATGACTTTAAGTATCATTTAACATTCATAAAAACAAAAAACAAAACAAAACAAAAACAGCAACAACAAAATTATGCAGCAAGTGGAACAAATCAGAGCCATGGCTTATACAAGAAGGAGCAAGCAAAAATATCCAAGTGTCCTATTACTCACAGAAGACAAGAATAGAAGATAAATAAATAAGGAATGCAGGAAGAATCAACTAGATATAAAGAATAAGAGACAAGCATTTTATTTGTTTCCTCAGGACAGTATTCTGATAAACTTTTTGGTAAAATACCCATAACAAAATTAACAAATCTGTTATCCAATCAAATTTGAACAATATTAACAAAATTGTTCAAATTTGGTTGGATGGTAGTGCTATGTCCAATTTTGATTCTTCTCCAAACTAAAGATGTATAAGCAGACTTTTAAATTTGTGGTACTGTAAATTGAAAACCAGTTGTTTTTTTTAAAGAATTCAGCTGATCAACTTCTAAGATTTCAATCCATTTGTGCATTCCAGAAATTCCTTGACTAATTTGATCAAGGCATTTACCAACAATCATTACTACTGTTTAAATGTAATTAATGACTATTAGAAATATCTAGGGGAAATATTCCATTAGAGATGTACTTTCGGGTTAGAGATGATTATACAATTCAAGTATTTTCTATCACACAAAAACAGAAAGTAACCAATTTAAAGTAGAATGTTATAATGTGCCATAGTATGGTTGAAATAATGATCCTAATGGGAATATATAGTGCTTCTTCTACATAACTTAAAAGCTATAAAGTTTAGTCTTAGAGAGATTACAACAAATAGATAACATTTACTTTACATTTTTTATTTTTCAAGGATTTTATAAGCAATCTCATATAATCTCAAATACCTCATATATGTACAATCCTATGATGCATGTTCTATTATAATCCTCCATTTACAGATGAAGAGACTTAGGTTTACCAAGCTGAATGACTTACTCAAAGACACTCTATTAGTAACTGTACAAGCTTTATGGTTTAAATGAAGACAGTATCATTTCAGAGTTTATATTCCTAGAGTACTGTGTTATTCTGTTTCCAAAAAAGCTTTGCAGTTAATTAAAATGGGGCTAATGGTCTTTTGTTCCAATTTCTATCCCATTTTTAACATCACACCTTTGCTTGTGTTATTCTCCTTCACCTAAATTGTTGTTCAAGTATAGGAAATAATGAAATTACTTCAGCCCAAAATGATCCCTCTCTTCTCATGACTTTTGTTTTTGTAATTGCTATAGGTTTGTGCTAAGTTCTATGAAGGAGAGGCCATTTCAAACAATTGTTATGTATACCCTACGGGGAATCTAGCACACAGAATATGCACTTGATAAATGTTTATTTTGCAACTGTACTTTGTCTTGAATTTACCAATTAAGGTCACACTCTGTAAGTAACTGTCTCAATTTAAAAATCAAAGACAACTTTTACACTTAAATAGCATGCCAAAGACTGCTGATCACATATTGCTCATTCACAAATATTTTTATCTAACAAAATAAAAAAAAAGCTATTACACTAAGAAATTTTAGTGTAAGTGGTAAAAATTGCAACTCTTACTTTAAAGTGTGATCTGGAAAACATGATTAACAATTAAAAGGAAAAGCAGTCT
Organism: Chrysochloris asiatica; assembly: GCF_000296735.1. Lineage (NCBI taxonomy): Eukaryota > Metazoa > Chordata > Mammalia > Afrosoricida > Chrysochloridae > Chrysochloris > Chrysochloris asiatica. The sequence goes on from NW_006408621.1 coordinate 8,526,821, forward strand.
TAATACCTGATGCTATTCCTGAGTCTATTTAAATATAAGGAGTCCTGGTATAGCGCTGTGGGTTAATGTGCCAAACTGCAAAGCCATTTGAACTACAAGGTCGGTGGTTCAAGCTCACCAGTCACTCCTTGGAAACCCTATACAGGGTTGCTATGTGTTGAAACCAACTCAACAGCACTTAACAATAACAACAACAAAAATTCCTCATTGAAAATCAAAAGATGTGAAAGACAAATCTTGAAAGCTATACAAAATTGTATATGCCAAAATAACGTCCTCACTATTTCTATATGAGAATGCATGCTAAAAGTCTATTTTTTGACTCTAGATTTGAGTTAATGTGCCAGTGTTTTCAATAAACTGTTTTATATTATGATTTATCTCAATGTGAAGCTGAGATTTATATAATTTCAATGATAGAAATTTTATGTATCAAAGTTATTTCACCAGCAAAGATTTTTATATTTTCGCTAATTAAAGTAAGTGAAGGAATCTAGCACTCAAAGGTGTTGAGGATACATGAGGGTGGGTTTTTGTTCATTTAAAACAATAATGGTAGAGGAATTAATTTTAGTTTTTCCATCTGGTGAAATTTCCTCAGAGCAGTAACTCTGCGGAAAAGTTATGACAGATTAAATACACACACACACACACACACACACACACACACACACATATACATATATATATATTTGCTTTCTTTGTTTCTTTTCCTTATTCCTAGCTTGTTGTTGTTGTTATGTTCTGTGGAGTCGGTTCCGACTCATAGGGACCCTGCACAGGGTTTCCGAGGCTGTAAATCTTTACGGGAGCAGAAAGCCTCATCTTTCTCTCATGGAACAACTGGTAGTTTTGAAATGTTGACCATGAGATTTGCAGCCCGATTCGTAACCACTACGCTACTAGCGCTCCTTGTTGTTAAGTGCCTTCGAGTCGGTTCTGACCCATAGCGACCCTGTACAGGGTTTCCGAGGGTATAAATCCTTACGGGAGTAGAAAGCCTCATCTTTCTCCCGCACCAGCGCTCCTTAGATGTAAGTTAATGTATATATCCATTTCTTTATACAGTGAAACTTGTAAGAGGCAGAACTTGACAGGATTCCTATTTTTCTGGGTCCTGCAAGTTTTCTGCCTTTGACAGGAACTTGTAACAGAGCTGCTTCAATGGGACCCTGTTCTAAATTGGGTACTACTTTTCTAAATGAAGTGAAAATTAATCATTAGTCATTACCTTCAAGAAACCTTTCAGACACTCATAAAAAGAACAAACATCTAATCACTTTAATAATTGCTCTGAATTAGGATTGCAAAACCTTACCTTTATATGCTAGGAAGTATTTTAAAGCATCTAGTAAATGGTACATTTAACATCAACTTTCAATTTACTAGCAAAATACCTGATATAGAGAGAAGTAAAAAAAAAACAAAAAAAAAACCACCAAAAAACACACTGAAAGATTATCCATAAATTTCTGCCTTCAATATGAAATTCAAAGGATTTGCAGAGATCTTTTGTAAAATTTCAAGATTAAGAACCTGACAGGGAAAGAGATACTTCACTGGTCTCATTTTACAGCAATAGAGAAAGGCCACCAATACATTTTTGTCTCAATTGGTTTGGACTTTGAAAACTTCAAAAACAAAATCCCTTAAGATACAGTTATTCTATGTAATATAAACTCAGAATGGAGTCAATAGAAATATTTAAAAATATCTTTGCTGACTGACTCTTACCTATAGTTGTTAGGTGTTGTCAAGTCAATTGTAACACATAGCAACCTATGCACAACAGAATCAAACACTGCTTGGTCTGGAACCATCCTCACTATTGTTGCTATGTTTAAAGCTCATTGTTAAAGCCATGTGTCAATCCATCTTTCCTCTGACCTTCTACTTAACCAAGCCTGATGCATTTTCTAAGGACTGGTGCCTCCTGATAACATGTCCAAAGTACATCCTCAGTTTTAAGGGCCATTTTGACTGCACTTCTAAGATTTGTTTCTTCTTAAGTAAGTTTATGATATCTAAATACATCCTTAAGCCTGCCAAAACAATCCTTTGCTGTTAGCCTTCCTGAGTTATCCAGGAAGGAGGATAAAATTCACCACTTTTCTATTCTCTACAGGTTCCCTCAACTGGAGTCCTGGTGTGGTGCTATAGGCTCAACACTAGATTGCTAACCACAAGGTTGGTGGTTCACTCCCACCAGCCCAGCCGCTCCTTGGGAACCCCATACAAGGTTGCTATGACTCAGAACTGACTTGACTGCATTTAGCAACAACGAACAATATTTACCAATAGCGATTGGTAAGTCTCTAAAATCTTTAAAAACAGAAAATCAAGACATTATAATAAGCAAAGTTTTACACCAGGTTGCTGTAAGTAGGAACCCATGGACAGCACTCAACAACAACACTGAAAGGAATCCTGGTGATGCTGTGGTTAAGCACTTGACTGCTAACTGAATGGAAGGTTTGAAATCACCCAAAGATGCTGAAGGAGACCTGGTTATCTGCTTCTGTAATGATTACAGCTAAGAAAACCCTAGGGGGAAGTTCTACTCTGTCACATGGGGTCATGATGAATCAGAAATGACTTTGACAGTATTCAACAAAAAAATATTGTAATAAGGCTAAGGAAAAGGGAATTTAAACTAAAATTTCAGTTCAACAGTTGAGAGAATATAGTCAAACATTCCTAAAATACTCTTATAAGGATATAAGATAAGGATATCTACCAGAAGATTTATGAGAGCCTAAAAGAAAAAAAATACAAGAAATCCTTTGACCACTGTAATAGGAAATATTCTTTGCCTTCCCAGATACCTGAGTTTAGGGTAGAGAATGAACAAAAGACTAAAGGCAGGGATTACTCTGCATTGAGCCCCACTTGCTTGACCAAGAAAACATAATTTTCTAATTGATTATCAACTTTCTGATAAATAAAATTCTCAGAAAGCAAGTAATATATATTGAAATAAAATACTTTTAATATCAGGCATGCTGCTTCATAAACATTTTTCTTCATGTACTTATTCGGAAAATAGCTAATCAAAATCTATTTTCAAGTTTACCACTATATTGCAAACTTATTAAAGTCTGATTAAATTTTATCATTTAACATTAGGTGGTTGTTGTTAAGTGCTTATTCGGAAAATAGCTAATCAAAATCTATTTTCAAGTTTACCACTTTATTGCAAACTTATTAAAGTCTGATTAAATTTTATCATTTAACATTAGGTGGTTGTTGTTAAGTGCTGTTAAGTCGGTTCTGACTCATAGCAACTCTGTATAGGGTATGCGAGGGTTTTCAAACCCTAGCGGAGCAGAAAGCCTCATCTTTCTCTCGTGGAGTAGCGGGTAGGCTCAAACCACAGTCCCCTACATTAGATAGGCTTCCATATACATAGGATAGGCTTCTATATACACAAGAGTTTTGGTGTGGCGCTGTGGGTTAATGTGCTGGATTACAAGGTCTGTTTGAACCTCAAGGTCAGTGGTTCAAGCTCACCAGCCACACCTCAGAAACCCTACACATGGTCACTGTGAGTCAGGAACCAACACGACGACACTTAACAACAACAACCATATACATATATGATTATAAATGTATTTACATATATGATTACTAAGTACGGTTCTTAGTTTTAGCATGAGAATATATAAAACCTTAAAGAACTGCTTTAAGACATGTACACTTTTCTTTACACAATGAGAGATATTAAAGCAACTCTGACTAGCACCCATAGCATCAGGCTACTCAATACAGGTTCATAAACCTTTTCTGGTTTGTTTTAAAGTAGAATTTCCTAAATTTAGTTTAAGAGTCCAAGATTACTTTATATAATTGACTTTTTTCCTATCAATTGTAGTAAGTATGTAATTATCACTGGGCCTTAGCTATCAGAAAAAGAGGTAGAAAACTAACAGAAAGAAACAGATGACTTTTCATGACATGTTAGCACACTTGAATGAAATAAAAGAGATATTCTCACCTGGAAGGTTTCCATCAGTTTCATCAGCACTGGGAAAACTAGCAACACTTGTAGAATCTGAAAGGTCCAAAAGTTTGGCACGCAATTGCTCAATATCACTTTCTTTGCTAGCCAATTGCATCTGAAGCTCATTCTTATGTGCACATTCTTCTACCAATTGCTATTTTTGAAAAATAATCAAGATAACAAAATCAGATAATTTCCAACATTAAGAATTAATCTGAATTGCTAATAAAAATTTAGCAAAACTTCCCAAATGTTGATGCTAACAATACATTATAAAAGTGCCTATTTTCTGCTTCAAATAATGAATGATCATTGGGTAACCACCTTTTCTTTTTGCTTTAAAGAATTTTTTTAAAAAGTACAGGGCATTAAAAATCTTATTAAAACACAGTAAATGCTTACCTGGCTCCAAATGAAATAGCTTTAAAAGTAAAATAAACAATTCTGGATGGAAAAGCCATAAATGATGACGTCAATGTTGGTATCTAAGTCTATCTAATCAGAGACGGTGCTGTCAATTTTATGCTATTAATAAACCAGTAAGTATCAAAATATTAAGTTTGATACTTTGATTTCAGAAAAGTTGAGTCTTGATTAAACAATAAGTCATGATATTTCAAAGGCTCTACCCTAACTATAGTCAACGTTTCTTCTGTTGTTGTTATTAAGTGCTGCTGAGTCAGTTGCCACTCACTATGTAGGGTTTCTGAGGAGCGGCTGATAGCTTTGAACTGCCAGCCTTGTTGTTCAAACAGATCTTGTGGACTAGTGCTTGTCCTACAGCGCCACACCACGACTTATCTAAGTAGTCACATCTTAATTTTAATCTGAATGTGAGACTTCTATGCAAGTAGTAGCTAATGGGCAAAAGTTATTTGAGCTATAGTGGCTATTAGGCAGCAGAATGCCATTACAGTTTTTCAAGGTCCTGGCTTATAACAGAGCAATAATGGTCAAATTACTTGGTAAACAATATGAACTAAAATATACATTTTATACTTTATGTACACTATCTCAAACCTTACCGCCTGCATGTCATTCAGTTCCTTCTGATGTTTCACTACCATCTGGTTGAATTTCTCTCTTTCTTGGTTGAGTTCCAGTTGTAGCTTCCGATTTTCCTTTTCCTTCTTTCTTAAATCTTGTGTATTGGCTTTCTTTCTATCAATTTTAAAATCTTTTCGATTCATTATTTCTGCCAACTTGTTAACAGCCTATAAGATACATCGAAGATTACTAATAAGAATATATATTATTGTTGTTAAGTGCCATCAAGTCAGTTCTGATTCTAAGCGATCCTGAGTTTCCAAGGCTTTAAATCTTTGTGGGAGCAGAAAGTCTCACCTTTATTCCACAGAACCAGTGGTAGGCTCGAAACACAGACCTTGTGGTTCAGAGGCTAGTGTGTATCCTAGAGAGCCACTGAATTCCCCAGAATATTATATTAACAACACTACTGTTGTTAAGTGCTTCAATTTATATCTCCTCTAAAATATATATTCTTCTCTTCAAAATGCAAAAGTGGGAATGTGTGTCTGTGTGTGACAATGTGAGAATGTAATGAAGGCTGGGATATAATAATTGGCAGAACAAGTAACTGTAATTGATTTATCTCATTGTTAAAATGTAAGAGCCTCACAGACTGTCAAGAATTTATTCATGTTCAGCAATTTTTCAGTCCTTATTAAGCTGCAGACACTGACAAGCACTGAATAGAGAAATAACAGTTATTCCTCAAAGACACCTTGTGTGGTGGGAGAGTCAGGTAAGTGCACATTCCAGATACATTGTGCTGCTGCTGCTAAGTGCTACCAAGTTAGTTCCGACTAAGAATGACCTTCTATAGAGTTTCCAAGGAGCAGCTGGTAGGTTTCAACTTCTGACCTTATAGTTAGCAGCCCTGTGCTTATCCTGTAGTGCCACAGTAGGACTTGGAGTATTACAGTACAGACTGATAAATAAGAAGAAAAAGGCATGCATGTAAGGGTAATATGGGAGCAGTACCTAACTGACTTACTACTAATTCATTGTAAATACCTTTTTTGACAACATAAAAGTTGACTATGCATACAAACTTAACAGATGGAATACACAGGAATCAAATTGAATACATCTGTGTGAAGAGAAAGTGGAAAAATTCAATATCATGAGCCAACCAGGGCCAGACTCTAGAATGGACCATCAACTGCTCATATAGAAGTTCAACATGAAGCTGAAGAAAATGAGAACAAATCCACAAGAGCCAAGAAATAACCTTGAACGTAATCCCAACTGAATTTAGAGACCAGCTCAAGAACATATCTCATGCATTAGACTTAATGACTAAAGACCAGAAAGTTGTGGGATTACATCAAGAACATCATACAGGAAGAAGCAAAAGGTCACTAAAAAGACAGGAAAGAAAGAAAAGACCAAAATCAATCTTGCTCTTGAGCTTAGAGAAGCTAAAGGGAATGGAAGAATGAAGATGTAAAAGAGCTGAACAAAAAATTTCCAAGGGCAGCTTGAGAAGACAGAGTATTTTACAATGAAAAGTGCAAAGTCTTGGAGTTTGAAAACAAAAAAGGGAAGAACGCATGCAGCATTTCTCAAACTTAAAAAACTGAAGAAAATATTTACGCCTTGACTTGTAGTATTAAAGAATTCTATGGGTAAAATGGAGTCCTGGTGTTAATCTTTTGGATAAGCATTAGACTGCTAACCATAAGGTTGGTGTTTCACACCCACCAACTGCTCCTCAGAAACCCTTTATAGGGTCACTATAAGTCAGAACAGAATCAACCTCATTTAACAACTTAACAACATGGACAAAATACTGAATGATGTAGAAAGTAGTAAAGATGAAAGGAATAAACAGAGTAACTGTTTCCTCAATGTTCAACCATTTCAAAGAGTGCTATATGATCAAGAACTGACGCATACTAAAGGAAGGTATCCAAGCTGCACTGAAGGCATTGGTGAAAAACAAGGCTACAGGAGTTGACAGAATACAATTGAAATCTTTCAATAAGTTGATACAGCACTGAGGCGCTCACTCATCTATGCCAAGAAATTAGGAAGACAGCTACCAGGCCAACTGATCCATACTTGGGCCCATTCCAATATCATTAATATCACATGCAAGTACAATTTTACTGAAGATACTTCAAATGGTTTGCAACAGTACATCAACAGAGAACTGCCAGAAATGCAAGCCAAATTCAGAAGCCACCAGACAAAGATGCTTACTTGTGTTTTACTGACTATGCTACGCAGATGACACAACATTGCTTGCTAAAAGTGAAGGGACTTAAAATACTGATGAAGATCAAAGACCACAGCTTTCAGTACGGATTGCACCTCAATGTAAAGATAACAAAAATCCTCACAGCTGGACCAATACATAACATCATGATAAATCGAGAAAAGATTTGAAGTTGTCAAAGACTTCATTTAGCTTGGATCCACAATCAACACTCATGGAAGCAGCAAGAAATAAATGTGTTGCATTAGGCAAATCTGCTGTACAAGACAACTTTAAAGTGTTCAAGAGCAAAGTTATCAGTGTGAGGACCAAGATGTGCCGGATCCAAGCCATGGCATTTTAATAGCCTCATATGCGCATGTGGAAGTTGGACAATAAATAAGGAAGATTGTCACAGAAGTGATGTATGCAATCTATGGTGCTAGAGGAGAATATTAAAAGTACCAGGGCCGGACAAAAGAACAAGTATGTGTTGCAAGAAGTACAGGCAGAATGCCCCTCAGAAGTGAGGATATCGAAACACTGTCTCTCTCACTTTAACTATGTTATGTCTCTCACACTTTAACTATGTTATCAGGATGGAGCAGTCCCTGGAGAAGGGTATCATGTTTGGTAGAGGGTCAGTGAAAAAAAAAAAAAAAAA
>NW_006408621.1:8535827-8538782 GCF_000296735.1 Chrysochloris asiatica
AAACCATTCAGGCATATATAATAATTTACATCTCCAAAGGCCACATTATGCAAGTCTGCCTCCTTTGAAGCATGACCTTTGAAACACTAGATACAATATATGATACTCATATACAAACACATGGAAAAGGTTCAGAATCTGTATACCTGTGTTTTAAGAGTTCGTTCTGTACTGATATTCTTTTCAAATGCAGCTTTAAGATTATTGATCTCTTCTTCCTTCTTCAATTTATATTCTGATTCAACAAATAATATAAAATGTTATTGTGTGCAGTATTTATTAAAAATTTTCTCTTCTAAATTAACAATGTTCTTAATCAAATGAATATTCACTACCTAGTAATGCTTAGTAATTTCATTACGATAATTCTAAAGGATACACAAATTATTTTATAAGTATAAAAAAAAACATAATAAAAATAGCTAATGATTTGTGGATTTATTTCTGAACTTGATTTAATATTATATGTAAAAGAAAAAATGTTATATACCTTCCTCTGCCTTCTTCATGTTTTCAGTTATCTCTTCATTTTCTTTTCTTAATAATTCAACATCTTTGGTTAGCATGCTGTTCGTTTCTTCTAGCTAAACAAAACAAGGATTTACAATAGTTTCTCAGTTATTCCTCATATGTAGTACATTATCTTTAAAATAATTATTTCAAATTTTCCATCAGTGAAGACAAGTACACTGCTTAACTATCTAAACTGTTTTCCAGTGTGTAGATGTGTTGTAGTTTTCTATGAAGTATACAGATTAGACCCTTGTCTGATATGTCATTACAAAAAAATTTTCTCACTCTGTGGGTTCCTTTTCTGCTCTTTTGGCAAAATCTTTTGATGCACACATTCTTGTTGTTGTTGTTAAGTGCCGTTAGTTGATTCTGACTCATAGTGACCCTGTACAGGGTTTCTGAGGAACAGCTACTGTTTGAACTACCGGCTTTGTGGTTCGTGGTCCTCGATGCACGTAAGTGTCTAACTTTAAGAGGTCCCAAATCACCTATTTTTTATTCTACTGTTTGTGTTTTTAGTAATGTTTGATAGTGTATTCATGTCATATGTTAGAGCCCTTAAGTTTGTCCCTGGACTACTGGTATGGTACTGTAGGAACATTTACTGTGTGTTGAGATAACACAAAATATGAATTTAAGTTAAGCACTCCTTCACATAAAATATAATAAAGCCAGAAAGAGAAAAAAAAAAATCATTAACAACTGTTTTGGATTATATAAACATGAGTATAGAATGACGTCATTCTCTATGCACACATATAAGGAAATACACATGCATACATACTCAATTTTAATACTTTGGGATGTGAATTATTTTTATTTAAATCAATTTTAGTTACATACCTGACTATCACACTTACCCGACTAACAGTGTGATCTTTATCTGTAATCTCTTGTCTGTTTCTTGAAGCAGCTTTCTTACTTTCTTGGGTCAATTCAAAATATTGTTCTTCCAGAAGTCCTCGAGCCAACTGCTCGGACTCAGCTTTTGTTTCTGCTAAATCCAACTGAGTAGCAAGAGTTTCTCTGCAAAAATTTTACCAGAAAAATGGATTTAAACACATTTACCTCGTTCTTTCAACTTAATCATATGTTTGAAAATACAGTAATCTTTAAACAATAAAAGAGAAATGTTATCTTACTTTCAAATAAACTCCCAAACCATTATGAATTTTCTATGATAGTGGACTCTTTAATTTCATTATCTTTATTGTATTTAACTAAGAAAAGGCAATAAAGCAATGGCAAGCAGTCTACTTTTGAGAAGGCATTTGTTAGAACTATGGCATGGAAGGCAGCATGGCACAGTGGGAAGGTCATTGGGCTATTTAAATCAAACCTGGATATTTATCCCCTCTTCTATCACCAACTAATTGAGTAGGGACACTGGGCAAGTTTCTTATTACTGGAAGCTAAATTTACTCAAATCTGTAAAATGAGAGGTTAAACTAAGTGATTTGTGAGATCCCTTCTAGCTCTGGAGTACAATAAGTTTGTAAGATGGACTAACATAGTGGCAGAAGCAATGGGTTCCAATGTAACAATTGTGAGGACGATGCAGGGCTGGGTAGTGTTTCATTCTGTTGTGTATATGGTCAACTATGAATTGGAACCAATTTGACAGCACCTAACATCCACTGAACTTGGACAGGTCTGGAAAGTCTTCTTGGAGTAACTGCATATGTGTTCATATATGTTTTGTAAGAGACAAATAGGAGTTGGATAAGCAAACAGAATATGGTATGAGGGAGGAAAGCCAGGAATGTAAGCAGAGTTAATAGCATACAGGCAAAAAGGGTCAGAGCATTTGCTTAGACTCATCTGAAAGTGAAAAGCAATGTAAATATAGTTGAAGTTAACCTCTTTTGTCAAAGAAAAAAACATTCAAAATGAGACCGTACTGTGCAAGTGAGATTAGCTACATGAATTTAAAAAGCAGTAAATTATGGTATACATGTTTTACAGTAATGTAAAAACAAAAAAGCTTAATCCACATAATTTTCATATAGATTAGGTCCATCTGGGATGAGGGCCACTGAATAAAATTTTTTAATGCAGTAAAAGCCTATTCCACTGGCATAAATGCATTTTTCGTTAATAATAAATCTAACACATGAGAATGTTTTTTAAAAAAATCAAATGCAAAAATATATCATGAAGAAAGTGCAAAGTCCTTGTAATATCAGCCCTCAAAAATTACCTCTGCTAAAATTTTCCATTTTCTCTCAATAATGCTGGATGTATATACCCTTTTGAATTTTCCTGTGCGTATAACTGATTACATACATACTTAAGATAGAAAATAAAATCAAGCTGTACATTCTTCACTGCAACTAAATTTTTTTCATTTAATAGTGTGCCAGACATCAAAGAAAATACCATTTTCTCATGCTACTACATATAAATTACCTCATTTATTTTTTCAGTTTTTTTTTTTTTTTT
>NW_006408621.1:8539279-8544493 GCF_000296735.1 Chrysochloris asiatica
CAACTTCTTCAATCTGAAATTGATCAAACATGCAATCAAGATGTATTGTTCATTACTGGTGATTGGAATGCAAAGGTTGGGAGCAAAGAGGAAGAACCAGTAGTTGGAAAATTTGGACTTGGTAATAGAAATGATGCTGGAGAACGAATGATAGATTTCTGCAAAACAAATGATTTGTTTATTTCAAATATCTTCTTTAGACAACATAACAATGAGTTTATAAAGATTTTTATCATAATAAGACTCACAAACCACTGTATGACCAACGCTTCTTGAGAATTACACTTTAAAGCTTTCTAGAATTCCTACACAGACCAGTACCAGATCATGCCAGTTTGCCTGTTCTCTCTGAAGAGCCTCTCTTGGGTAATTTATCTTGGTAATCGATGTATTCCTTGCTTGATGAATGAAAGAATGAATACTTACAAATACTATTTTCTAGAAACGGAATAATACAAAATCAAATTTCCTAATTGGAGCCTAAAGATGGAGACATATACTAACAACGACAAAAAAGAATATTTGTTCATTTGTTCAACAAATATGTAATTGAGGGTTTACAATGTACTAGTCACTGTTCTGGAGTCCTGATGCGGCGCTGTAGGATAAGTACTGGACTAAGCACAAAGTCGGTGGTTCAAACCCACCATTCGCTCCTTGGAAACCATATACAAGGTTGCTATGAGTCTGACGGGACTCAATGGCACTTAACATCAAGAAGCACCGTTCTAGGAATTAATCTTATAGTAGGAACAAAGTTTCTCCCTCAGGGAACATATAATACACATCAGTGGTCTGAGACAATTTTAAAAATGTAAAGTAATATGTAGCATGCCATGCGGAACAATGAATGAGGAATAGTGTAAAGGGTATGAGTGTGGGTGATATTTTAATAGGGCGATCAAGGAAGCCTCTCTACTAAGATGAAATTTGAGAAGGTATATATTATACAGTTAACAAAGGAGTCCTGGTGTGTTGCTGTAGTATAAGCACTGGATCTCGAGGTCAGTTTGAACTGCAAGCTTGGTGGTTCAAAGTTATCAGCTGCTCCTCAGAAACAGGGTTGTTATGGGTTGGAACTGACTCAACAGCACTTAACAACAGCAACATATAACAAAATATTTGACATTTCAGCTATAATCACATGTATACCTTGTTGTTTGTTATTAGGTGTGGTTGAGTTGGTACTGACTCATAGGGACCCTATGTAAAACAGAATGAAACACCGCCCAGTCACACACCACCCGCACAATCATTGCTAGACTTCAGTCCATTGCTGCTGTCACTGAGCAAATCACTCTCGTTAGGAGTTTTACTCTTATTCATGGACCCTCTACTCTACCAAGCATGATGTACTTCTACAGGGCCTGGTCCCTCCTGAGAAGATGAGGGACGAAATCTGGCCACCCTGGCTTCTAAGGAGTATTTTGTCTGGACTTCTTCCAACACAGACTTTTATGTTCTTTTGGCAGTCCATGGTACTTTTAATATTCTCCTCCAATACCTTAACTCAAATGCATCAATTTTTCTATCATCTTCCTTATTCACTTTCCAACTTTCAAATGCATATGTGGTTACTGAAAATATCATAGTTTGGGTCAGGCACACCTTAGACCTCAAACTGACACCATTGCCCTAGAACACTTTAAAGAGGTCTTTTGCAACAGATTTGCGTAATGTAGTATACGCTGTTTGATTTCTTGACTGCTGCTTCCATGAGTGTTGATGGTTGATCTAAGTCCTTTACAACTTCTGTTCTGCATTTACTCTGATGTTATTTCTTGCTCCAGTGATGAGGATTTTAGTTTTCTTTATATTAAGGTGCAACTCATACTGAAAGTTTTGGTCTTTGATCTTCATCAGTATTATATGCTCAGCATACAGACTGAATAAGAATGTGAAAGAATAAAACCCTGGCACACAACTTCCCTAATTTTAAACTACTCAAGTGTCCCTTTGTGCTATTTTAACAACTGCCTCTTTTTCTATGTACAGGTTCCTGATAAGCACAATCAAATGTTCCAGGGCACTCATTCTCTACAATGTTGTCCATAGCTTATCATGATCCATACAATTGGAAGTCTTTGCATAGTCAATAAAGCACAGGTAAACATCTTTCTGGTATTCTCTGTTTTCAGCCAAGATCCATCTGACATTAGCAATGATATCCTTCATTCCATGTCCTCATCTGAATCCAGCTTGAATCCCTGGTAGTTTCTTGCCGATGTGTTGCGGCAGATTTTCATACATCTTTAGCAAAAATTTTACTTACATGCGAAATTAATGATTTCTGCTTTCAGTTGGGTCACCTCTCTTTGGAAGAGGATCTCTTCTAATCAGTTGGCCAAGTTAATAGCTGTCTTCCAAATTTCTTGTCATAGCTGAATGAGTACCTCTAGTACCTGATCATTTGGTTGAAAGACTTCAATTTGTATTCCATCAATTCCTGGAGCCTTGTTCTTGCCAATGCCTTCAATGCGCCTTGGACTTCCTCCTTCAGTACCATTGACTCTTGAATGGTTAAACATGGGCCACTTCTTTTTGGTACAATGACTCTATACATTCCTTCTTCTTTTTTTTTTTTTAATGCTTTATGCATCATTCAATATTTTGCCCATAGAATCCTTCAATATTTCAACTCAAGGCTTGAATTTTTTCTTCAGTTCCCTCAACTTCAGAAATGCTGAGAATGTTCTTCCCTTTTGGTTTTCTAACTCCAGATCTTTGCACATTTCATTATAATTCTTGACTTTGTCTTCTTGAGCTGCCCTTTGAAATGTTCTATTCCACTCTTTTACCTCCACATTTCTTCCATGTGCTTTAGCATCTCTATGTTGGACAGCAGGTTTTAGAGTCTTCTGACATCCATTTTGCTCATTTTCTTCTTTACTGTGTTTTCAATGATCTTTTGATTTCTTCCTGTATGAGGTTCTTAATGGCATCCCACAACTTTTCTGGTCTTTAGTCACTAGTGTCTAATTTATCAAATGTGCTCTTGAGATGATCTCTAAATTCAGGTGGGATATGTTCAAGTCCATATTTTGGTTCTCATGGACTTGTTTCAATTTTTTTTTTTTTTTTTTAGCTTTAGTCTGATTAGTAGCTATGGTTAGTAGAAGACAGTAGGTATTCTTTTGACTTCTGGGGAAAAGGCTCTGAGCTGAGTATGACAAGGAGTTGTTGGAGGTTTGGAGAGAAGAAAAAAATGTGAAATAGCTATCTATAAAAGTGGGAAAGTTGGTATATTAGGAACATCTCCATACTGCAACATCTAATACACTAAGGATCTAAATACTCAGTGCCAACAGTTGCTAACAACAGGCTAGGCATTACATGATTATATATAAAGTAGTGTTCTCCCTCCAAAAATCACATTTGAATCTGAGTCTTGATGTGGCACTATAGGTTAATGCACTGGACAGCAATGTCAGTTTGAATGACAAAGTTGGAGGTTCAAGCTCACCTGCCACTCCTTGGAAAGTTTATTCAGGGTTGCTATGGGTTGGAACCAACTTGATGACAATTAACAACAACAATCCTCCACATCAGGGATGCTCAACAGAATTTCTACAGTGTGCTGTCCAATATGGTGGATAGGAGCCACATGTGACCGACCATCGAGCACCTAAAATGTGGCTAGTACTGTTGAGATGCCAAAGTTTTTATTTTTATTTAAATTACTGAAAATGTAAATTTAAGTTGCAGTGGCTAACATTTTGAGTCTTGGAGCTCTAGAATTAACTCCTGGTTGGTAGAAAATACAGAGGAAGGAGGAAAAGTTCAACATACTATGTAAAGAGAATCAGCAAAATTATGAGGGAGACTCTGTAGAACAAATCCCATTTCGTCAACAAATAAATGTCAGAATAGTCATGATTCTTGTGGAGGGAAGGGAAGAAACCGTAATTAGGAGGTGGGATATAGTGGGCTTCAGAGGTGGATATCAAGGTTATGCCTCTTGAGTGGTCGTTATAATGTTGTTATTTGTTGTATAAGTCATAAACGGTAGGTACATTTATTCTTTGCTGTTTTCTGCATTTGTTATGTCAATATAATAATGAAGATTTTTTATATCTTCCAAAGGTGGCTAAAAGGTAAGGAAACATATATAACAATACTAAGAATCCCTTTACCTAACATGAAATAATGACTTTTAATTACAGCATGATTTATATACAAATAAATGTTTACAGTTTCAGAGACACTTGAAGACAATCACTATCACAAAATTTCTAGAATCTCTGAACAATTGCTACCATGTTATTTACTAAATTGCTTCCTAATATAAAGGTAAGTTTCAGACTAAATTTAGTGTGATTTGTTCTGAATTATGCTAGTAAGAAAAGCTATCCCATTATCATCAGAATAACAGCATAACTATCTTTAAGCTTATCAGAATGCTTTGCACTAAAGTAAAATGGGCATACTTTTCATTCTGTAGTTCCTGTATTTTCTTTAAATTTTCTCTGTTTTTTTCTTCAATTTCTTCCTTAAGTTCCTTTACCTGGGTTTTATACAGTGTCTGTAAAAGAAGTGACAAGAAGAAATAAGAGCTGATGATGGTTTAAAAGCAGGTTGGCAGTTCTTTTAACGGTAAACAATTAACACATAAACCAACAATTTCACTTTCAAGTACCTACCCAAAAGAAATTCAAATGCTTATGCACAGAAAGTCTTATATATACATTACATATATGTATATATACATTTTTATTACAGCTTTATCCATAGCAGCTAGAAATTAGAAAACAACCTAGATATCCAGCAACAGATTTGTGCTTTTAAAATAAAACATAGGTGGGTTAAAGCTCACCAGCTATTCCTAGGAAACCCTCTTCAGGGTCGCTACAGGTTGGAACTGACTTGACGGCATTTAACAATAGCCATACTTTAAGAATAAAAAGGAATAAAAAACCAATGCATACAATACGATAAATGTAAAAAATATGCTGAGTGAAAGAAGCCAGGTTCTAAAGAATATATGATTCCATGTATATGAAATTCTACAATATGCAAAAACTGGTTAAAAAAGCAAAATCAGTGGTTGCTTGGAAATAGTGGTATACAGGGAAGATTGCAAAGAGCCACAAGGGAAATTTTTTTTTTTTAATTAATTGTTTTTAATTTGGATTGAGTGAAAGTTTACAGGGCACATCATCAGCTTCACATTCAACCATTCATATAACTTGTTTCATTACATTGATTATTATCCCC
>NW_006408621.1:8544593-8553060 GCF_000296735.1 Chrysochloris asiatica
CTGTGGATATCCAGGGCTCATGTATGAGATTACTAACAAGCATTACTGAATAATCAGATGAGGGACAGTTTGCTATGTCTACTAGGTGGCTAAAGTCTGATCCTCAGAGCCTATGGTTTGGACGGTCAACAACGCTTGACCTCCTGACCGGGTCCACAAGGGAAAGTTTTGTGGTGAAGGAAGCCCTTTTTATATTGATTGTGGAGGTGTACACATTTGTTAAAACATTCTGGACTATACACTTAAAATGGGTATTATTTATCATGTAGAAATTATACTCCAATAAAGTATAATTAAAATAACAGTTGAGAAAAACATTGTGAAGAAACTTAGTACCATTCAGTTAAAAGTTAGTTCAATTCTTGAAGTCAATGTTAGAGAAAACCTTTCCTTTCACCTGGGTAGATAAAGAAAAGTGGAAGAAATACACACAAAAAATGCTATTTTGACATATGAATACTATATAATTATTGCAAAAATAATGGTTCTTAAAAATTCACTAAGTTTTTGCCAAATATGTGATCAAATATGTAACAGATACAAGTAAGTATCAGACACATATTGTGTTAGGGGCTGGATTTCCAGAATAAACTCCTAGTTCTGATGTCTATTTTTAAAAAATCACCTTTTTAAACTCCCAAGTTAAGAAGAAAAGAATTATAGGGACAACAAATAGCTGTGGAGAACTACTTTTATACTGTGTACTTATTCTTTTAAGAAATAATACTTCTATAGGGGAAAAATTCATAATTTTATGGGTATGCAAATGTAAGAACAGTAACAGTTTGCTCTAGTTTAATTGTTTACAATTTCTAAAATAAAATGACACATTTTGCCTTTAAGAATCATTTATTTTCTGACTTCAAGTACTAAAATTTATAGTGGAAAATTAACATAAGGATAAAAAGACAATCTAATTTGAAAGCTCAAATTTCAAAAAAAAATCTTAAATTTGACTCATAGTAACATGTCAAATTTAATAATACCTAACTCAATCTTTACTAAGAGAGCTGGGCTGTTAACTCAAGATCAGTAATTTGAATCTATCAGTGAGTTGCTCCTGGGAAGAAACATGAGGCTTTCTGCTCCCATAAAGATTTACAGCCTTAGAAACTCTATACAGGGTCGCTATGAGTCAGAACCGACTCAGTGTCACACAACCACACCATGATCCCAATATTTGGGGAACTCAGCAGTTCTGTACAATAAGCAATGATCTGTGAACCATAAGGATAGATGTTTGAGGTTCACCAGCAGCTCTGCGGGAGAGAGATGAAGCTTTCTGCCCCTGCAAAGATACATAGCCTTGGAAACTCTATACTGAATTTGCTATGAGTCAGAACCAAGTTTGATGGCACTTAACAATAACTCAATTTCTACAAGCATTGGAATACATATATCAAAACTAAGAACACAGTGTTAGGTTTTGCATTATTTTGCAGAGGCAAAATCAAGAACCATATGAAAAACTGCAGGTCATTACACATTCATCCAAAAATTTGGAGCCACTGGATGATTCCATTTTAGAAGTATGCAGACAAGATCAAGTCTAAGAAATTGTAGACTACTTTGTAGAAGTTGATACTACTTCCTTTGAATAATTAATGTTAATACACACTCAAGGAAAGGTCGTTGTTGCTGTTGTTACGTGCTGCTGAGTCGGTTCCGACCCATAGTGACCCTGTATAGGGTTTCCAAGGAGCAACTGATAAGCTTGAACCACCGACCTTGTGGTTCAAACCGATTTTGCAGTCCAGCGCATTAACCTACAGTGCCATACCAGTATTCCCAAGGAAAGGTAACAGTAATTTAAAAAACCAAAACATTATTTCAAGAATGGGCCAAGAAACAAGCATGAAAAATATGTTTAGAAAGCCTCCATATTTATTAGTTGCTCAGAAAAGTATGGCATCAATCAACAAAGCCCTAAATCATGCAAAACTTCCAGAATTCTAATAGTGTCAGAATTTATGGAAGAAACCATTATTTCCAATATAATATTCACTTGGTTTCTAGTGGGCTGTAACCCATGCTCCTTGTATTTACTTGCACTGAGTAAGTCCTATTATGAAACGTGGTTGCCAGTGTAATAGTGAGGGTCAGCTAGGTAAATGCTCATTTGCATTGATAGAGTACAAGTTTGGCAACCAAAAGAAACAAAAAATCCAGAGGCTTTAATAAAGTCTCAAAAGGCAATAAAGCTCACTAATAATAAAAGCAAAAATAACTTGGGTATATAGGTGGGTGGGGGTGGGTTTGGATTTATTCACGGGCTAGAGGGTAAACACGTGTTAATGTGGGTGATGGGACAGGCAGTATACAATAAGAGGGAAATTGGCAGAGGAAAGATGAAGATAGCAGGAGACACAGAGATAAATACTGTTAACTGATGTTACATGGAGAGGATTGCAATAATTGTAATCAAGTACAGTATACGATTTGCTGAATGTAAAACTGATGATCTGCTCTGTAAACTTTCACTCGATTCACAATGAAAAGTTAAAACAAAACAAAAAAACTTGACCTGAAGCAAGTAAGAGAACGATTTCTATTGAGTAAAAACAAAACAAATTCATGGAATATTTGTACACAGCTAAAACAAAAGAAATTTCTTAAACATTAGCTCTATCTACAACTCAAAGGCTGCTCTAATGTGTGATGGCTGTGTGCCGTGGAGTCGATTCCGACTCAAAATCTTTGTGGGAGCAGAATGCCTCATCTTCCTCCTGCGGAACCGCTGGTAGTTTCAAACTGCTGACCTTGCGGTTCGCAGCCCGATTTGTAACCACTACGCTACCAGAGCTCTAATGTGTACACATGATAATTCTGGCATTCTAAACCACCAAAGCTTGTTTCTAGGTAAACAGAACCATTAAGAAACTCTTATAACTCTAATGTAATAGCAATTTTGGAAATATTTTTGCAAAAATGGTCCTTTCTTCACAACTTCAACCATTAACTCAGATTCAGAAATGAAACAGAGATGAGAATACAAAAGGAGAAAAACTATTGATAGTCACTTGATCAGCAAGTACAATTCTCTAAAAAACTCTAAATACCTTGCTTTCAATCAGGTTCTGAAACAATTGGTAGGCTAACAATGATTTTACTTACCGAGAAATACTGCTCAGCTTCAAGCTGATCTTGTAGCTCCCGCATCTGTCCTTCATTTCCTCTATATTGTCTTCAGATAAAAAAGAAAATTGTAAACAAATGCACTTATTTATGGCAGCCTTTATAGTGTTCTTAAAAAACACACTTCATATGTAGTACTACTTTACTAATTGATTTGATTAAACTACACTACCTAGTTCTATTTAGCTCTTTATAAAAATAAAGCCATATGTAGTGTACTGTTGTGTGCCATTGAGTTGACTGAACTCGTATCAACTCTATATGACAGATTAGAGCCACCCTATAGATTTTTCTAGGCTGTAATCATATGGGAGCAGATTGCCAGGTCTTTCCTTCTATGGTGTTACTTGTTGTTGTTTGTTGTTAAGTGCCGTCGAGTCAGTTCCGACCCATAACGACCCTGTATAGGGTTTCCCAAGTGACACTGGTGAGTTTGAACCACCAACCTTGCAGTTCAAATGGCTTTGCAGTCTGGCACATTAACCCACAGTGCCACACCAGGACTCCCGGGGTTACTAGGTAGATTCAAACCATCAACCTTTCAGTTAGCAGCCAACTGCTTAACCATTGTGGCACAAGGGCCTATGCAAAGTATAGGGAATCCAATCAACGGACAGTCATGTCTTTTGCACACATTTTTAAGGAAAAACAGTATTAGAGATATACTTTAAATATTTTATGTAGTAAGTAAAAAATAAAAATATTTAAAAGCAGTAAGAATAATTCAGCACTTAACAACAACAACAACAATATATTATGACCAATTAAGTGAAAGAAGAGTGATGGCGATGAACAATCAGGTAAGGAAGAAGGGAAGGCAAGAATAATAAAATGACAAAGAAAAAACCTAGACAAAGAGACATGTATACGATGCACATATAAAACTGAGAGAGAAACAGGCTTAAAAAGAGAAAAACACAACGTAAGGCAAAGACAACAGATGTTCAAGGACTAATCATTCCATATGTGGTTGTTAAGCTTTACTAGATAGTAGTAGCTTTGTATTTTTAACACTGAACTAGGGATGCAGTAAATTATAAATGTTTGCAAAATGTTGAGTGAAGTCATCTTGGGAAGAAAAATACAAAACACATCATATTGGTGAAAACAGTGGCTTAAAAGAATTTCACCAATATAAATCCAACAAAACCAAAACTAACAATTTTATTCAAAAGTACTGTGCTATTAAATGAAACTGGCAACTGAAGATACTATTACATAAATTTGAAGAAAATTAAAAATCCATGACTCATCACAAGATATACTCATCTTTGATATCACACATTTTTAAAGCAGGTCTTAATACATCTGATAGCAATACTGACACCTTGCTGTGTCTCAACAGCACACACACAGTAACAGCAAAGGTGTTACGCTGCAGGATAAGCACTGGACTCCTAACCACAAGGCTGGCAGTTCAAGCCTACCAGTCCCTGCTTGGAAACCCTATACAGGGTCACTATGAGTTGGCACTGACTTGAGCCAATGAGAAAATTATGCGCTTTTGTTTCTTTTTTCCTTCACCATAAATACTTGCTACTACGAAATCAGTAGCCTAGATACTCTTCTTTTTATCTCCTCCCCTTAAATATCTGCATTTTTTATTTGGTTAGCCTGTCCTTCCAAAGCCTGAACTCCTTTATAAACCTTCTTTGAAAGTAAATTCTTTTATTTATAAATGCCTTTTTAAAAAAAGTCTTCCTTTTACAAATTCTAAATATATAATCAGTACATACATAAAACATTAAACACATAAACAAATGTTGAGCATACACAGAAATACAGGTGTTATTTTCAAGACTTACTTTGTAAGTTGAGCTAACTCAAATTCTAATAATCTTTTTGCTTCTAATAAAGTATTTATTTCCTGTTTCATCTGTTTCTCTAAACCTTTTAAATTGTCTGCCTCAAAAGCTTGTGTCTTCAATTCATTTTGTAACAGCAGTCGCTTATTTGATTCCTGCTCCAGTTGCAAGGTTAGATTCTTAATCTATGAATAAGAAAAATAAATGGGACCATAAATCTCTTTGGCGATTTATTAGACGTTATTTAAAAGAATAGTAATCCAATCTCAAGTATATTATAATTCCTATAGTGATAAGCATACACAGCATTAGTATTCCATGAGTGCCAAGGTGTTTATTCTTACAATTTACTGTTAAGTCAAATTAATTCCCAGATTTCTGATATGAGATATTTTGGACATTCAGGAACATTCCAAAGGATCATTTAAATTCTGTTTATTCAAAATGTTTACGTGCTCTAATCAATAAGCATCTCAAGTATACAAATTGAATGTATACTTAATTCAACTCAACAAATACTTATCAAATACTTATTATTTATTGGGACTAACAAGCTAAATATTTTAAGAGTATTACCCAATATTCTTTGTGATCTGCTCCTGGTCTATTTCTGTCACTGGCCATTCTCTATAACCTAATCCTCAACTGTGACAAGCTCTCCTTCACCTCACAGTTTTCACATATGGCCTTCCCTTTATGTATTAGCTTTCTAATTAAATAACATCCCCTTAGTGAGGCCTTCTTCAACTCCCAGACATGATTAGTTCTCACATGATTAGTTCCCAGACACAGCCCTTACTCGCTCACCTTCTTACCCACTCAGTACTCATCTTTTATTTCTGATAATGTTCATTTTACCAAGTCAAACTTCTGACTCTCAAACAATCACTTTCTGAATTCTTATTTACCTTTAAAATCTGGAGAACATCTTGTTCCTCTTTGTGAAGGCATTCATTTTAGTCTTCTCTTTCTCCCCATTTATTTTATATGAATTAAGTATTTTCAGTCTTAAAATAATTTCTAAAATACTTAGTTACCACCAGGATATAATTATTAACTTATAAACTCTTTTATGTATGTGTACTCTATGTTTGTCTATCACTCTAATCCAATAAAGATTTTGTAGTTTACTTTCCCAGAAATTTATAAGCAATGTTCTTCCTATAGGGTACAGGATACTTTGTAGTAAATTTTTATCTTTTAAACAGAAGGTTAGTTTCTTCAGGGAAGGACTATCATTTCAATAGAGGTGTATTATCAATGCAAAATGGTATCGATGCCATGGAATGAATGTTCAATAAGGGTTTGAAGTTGACAATTCTAGGAGGTAAGGTTACAGTAGTGATCACAGCAGCAAACACAGATCCACACAGGTTAGTCATTCAGATTTCATCCATCTTACTTAATTTGAAGATAATGACTCTTTATTCATAATTTATGATTCTCTTTAAAAACATGAATAAAATCAGTACTGTCTATTTGTCTTACTTCATCTTCCATTCTTTCCTTATTTTCCGCCAAATGCTCTAACTTCTGCTGAGACTGCTTTAGATCAACATCTAGCATGGAACATTGTTTCTCAATATGAACAACACTATTTTCAGCCTTCTCTCTAGCTTCTCTCTCTTCCTTCAGCTTTTTTTCCATCTCTGCAAAAGAAAAACATTACAAACAAATATTTAAAGTGAGAGAATACTTTAAATTTTATATGTTCTGTATAATACAAACTGGTGCCAAATAGCCCTACTGTTTTTATCCTGGGACTTTAAGGGAGTTTTAAAATGAGATAATAAAATACTTTAAATCTAGCCCTTGTCTGATGATATGAGAGATTATAGCATCATTCTCAGACCAGAAAGTGGAAAAGCTAGGGATAAAAATGGAGGTAGGTCAGGGGAAAGCAAGAAAATAAAGTTGTAGTTATTAATCTGTATCTTGCTTTTCATATCAATAAGCATCCACTTTAATTTAATTACCAGAAAACAAATGTCTTCAGTGAGGCTCCATTTTTTGAGATTTGGAACTAAGGCTCTGTGAGGTTAACTTTTCCATTCTCAGGCAACTATTAAGTTATATCATCAGGATTCAACGTGCAGGTTTACAGGACTCTAAATCTTGTGCTTTTCCTATTAAACACATTTCCTCAAAAATATTTTTTTTTAAAAGTGAGGTAAAGAAGAAACAGCAAGCGGTAAGGATAAAGAGTAGAAAATACCATGTCCAGGAAATAAAAATGAGAAAGATTACTATTGATTCAATGCTGATTATTTACAGGTATAGTAAGTGCTTACTTGCTTAAGCATAACATACATAACTAAGTGCTTACTAAGGAGCTCTGGTAGCGTAGTGGTTACGAATCGGGCTGCGAACCCCACAGCAGTTCAAAACTACCAGCTGTTCTATGGGAGAAAGATAAGGCTTTCTGCTCTCGTAAAGATTTACAGCCTCGGAAACCCTGTACAGGGTCACTAAGAGTCAGAACCGACTCCACGGTACATAACCACCACCACCATATACTGTAGGCCAATAGAAAGCACTTAGTAAGTATATTATTGTGACGCTTTTATTATTGTTATCTGCTGTTAAATTACTTCCAAGTCATGGCAATCCCTAGTGTGCACAGTAGAAATGAACTCCATAGTGTTTTCAAGGTTATGATCCTTTGGAAGAAGACTGCCAGGCCTTTCTTCTGGGGCACCTGTGGGGGTACTATAACTTTCAACCTTTCAGTTAGCAGCCAAGCACCTACCACTTAGCAATGTCTCAAACTTAAGTACCAACTGACTATTTGACATCTCTACCTGGATATCTAATAAGCTTGTCAAAGATAACATTTAAAATGCTGTTGTTAAGTGCTGTTGAGTTGCTTCTGACTCATGGTGACCCTATACAGGGTTTCTGAGGAGTGGCTGGTGAGTCTGAACCGCAGGCCTTGCAGTCCAGTGTGTATCCTACAGCGCTATACCAGGAATTCAATATATAAAATGGTGGTGGTAGTTATGTGCCGTGGAGTCAGTTCTGACTTATAGAGACGCTGTATAGGGTTTCTGAGGCTGTAAATCTTTATGGGAGCAGAAAGCCTCATCTTTCTCCCGTGGAACAGCTGATAGTTTCGAACTGCTGATCTTGTGGTTTGCAGCCCGATTTGTAACCACTACGCTACCAGAGTTCCTTAACATATAAAATAGAGCACCTTTATTCATTCTCTTGTATCCCCAAAACTACTCTTACCCCAATCATCGCAATCTTGATATTTTCGTTCATTTAGTTTTTCAAAGTATGTCTAAATCGTTCTTGCTTTTTCTTTTCCACTTTCTATCCAATTACCAACTCTTTTCATGGATATTTCCACTTGTTTCCACCATCACTTGTTGTTTTTGTTGTTAAGTGCCGTGGAGTCGGTTCTGACCCATAGTGACCCTGTACAGGGTTTCCGAGGCTGTAAATCTTTACGGGAGCAGAAAGCCTCATCTTTCTCCCGCGGAACAACTGGTAGTTTCGAACTGCTGACCTTGTGGTTCACAGCC